>NW_025881990.1:0-1129 GCF_002878395.1 Capsicum annuum
ATGGTAAAGTCATAGCCTACGCCTCTAGATAGTTAAAGCCCCATGAGAAGAATTATCCTACTCATGATCTTGAGTTAGCAGTCGTACTATTTGTCTTAAAGATTTGAAGGCATTATTTATATGAATTTCATGTAGATGTATTCACAGATCATAAGAGTCTCCAGTATATCTTTTGTCAAAAAGATCTTAATCTTCATCAGAGAAGGTGGTTAGAGCTCTTGAAGGATTATGACATGAGTATCCTTTATCACCCGGGCTAGGCCAACATTATGGCCGATGCTCTCTGTAAACTCTCCATGGGTAGTATTTCTCACGTTGATGATAGAAAGAAAAAGATAGCCCCATAAATCCATCAGTTTGCCAGACTAGGCATTCACTTAGTCGACTCTTCAGAGGGTGGTGTATGTGTTTAGAGTAGTTCAAAGTTATCTCTAGTTTTCGAGGTGTAAGAAAATCAAGATAGGGATCCCAGCCTTGTCAAGATAAAAGATTTAGTTTAGAATCAGAATGTAGAGGCTTTCTCCCAAGGGGAAAATGGTGTTCCTCGTTGTCAGGGTCGTTTGTGTGTTCTAGGTGTAGATGACCTGAGGTAGCAAATTCTTGTAGAAGCGCATGGTGCGTGATACTCTCTTCATCCAGGGGCCACTAAGATGTACCGCGACTTATGAGAGATCTATTAGTGGAGTAGGATGAAAAAAGATGTTGCAGAGTTTGTGGCTAAGTTCTCTACATATCAGCAGGTTAAGATAGAGCATTAAAAACCTAGTGGGTCCACTTAGGAGTTCACCATTCCTACTTGGAAGTGGGAAGAAGTGAACATAGATTTCATAACGGGTTTGTCTCGAACTTGTCATCAGCATGATTTAGTTTGTGTTATTTTAAATAGAATGACAGTAAGCTCATTTCCTTATAGTTCATAGCTCTATATCAGGGAGTTGGTCAGATTACACGGTGTTCCATTATCTATCACCTCAGACAGAGGTACACAGTTCACCTCTCACTTTATAAAGCGTTCCAAAAGGGTCTTGGTATTCAAGTCCATCTCAGTACATCATTTCATCCTCAGACAGATATCCAAGAAGAGAGGACCATTCAGGCTCTTAAAGATATGCTAAGGGCGTGTGCAATT
>NW_025881991.1:0-22845 GCF_002878395.1 Capsicum annuum
TTTATAGCATCCAAAAGGGCATTATTTGCCCATCTTCTTCAAGATTTATTCTCAAGAGACTCTCATTCTTTCCCAAGAACAATTCAAGCTTCATTCTTAAGAAAGTAAAGGATTCAACCTCTTAATTTCAAGAAACCCTTAAGAAATCTCCAAGAAATCATCTAATTAAGATATGTGGGAGTTCATCCATGGGTCCCCTTTCACCCATGGAGACCAAAAACCTGTTTTCAAGTTTAAAGTTATGATCTTTACATGTTAATATAAATTATTTCCATGAAACCTCCATGAATTTAGTTATGTATCTTGTTTACGAATGGTTTTCGTTTAAATTGCCTTGATATGTTTGAATGGTGATTTTCACATGTTTAATCCCTGACCCATGTTTTAACTATTGAAATTTATGTGATTTCATAGTTTAAATACTCCCATGTTTTATCTCATGATCCTCATGTGACTGATTTCAAGTTAAGAGCATATGTGTTTTCAAGTGGAATGAACCAATACATATTTTTAATGTTATGATCATCATATAAAATCCCTAAGTTGTGAATTAATTCGTGTAACCGTAATATTTTTGCATTCTTGTTAATTCACATGCATAAGTTTAGGGTCTCCACATGTTTAATTAAATTCCCATATCATGTTCAATCAACTTCAAGATTGTAACACCCCAAGAGTACACACTAGGCATCACACGGTGCTTACAGTTCTGAGGGACCAAAAGCTAACCCATGAGCTGGTACCTGTCGTGAGCACTGAATAATAATATCATAATTGCAGAAAACACCTGATATTTCCATAAGGTTTTATCACTGAATCAATACTGAAATATGAATCTATAGAAAAACTGACTGAATCTTATTAAATACTGATAAACTGACATGTCAACTGAAAATCCAAATATTGTATAATTGACTCTAACGTTTAAAAAGCCTCTAAAACTGATTGACTGAATATGAGTTGATAGGACAAGCCCCCAACTAACTGTGCTAACTACTGAAATAGAGAAGTGAAGTCTAAGCGCAGTTTGAGAACTGAGCGTCAGCATCTATGATATAATACATCATAGTGTAAAAGAAAAGTATGCGATCAGTACTTTGAATGTATTGGTATGCTAAATAAGGTAAGATGATATGCATGGTTTCGTGAACAGAACTGATAATTTACTGAATATGCATGTAAAGCATAGACTACTGGTAGAGAACATGGAATTTGTAGATACTAAAAATATGGAGAATTTGTAAATACTGAGTATGCCTGACAGTCTGTAAATACTAAAGATACGTGAAAATTCGTAGACACTGGGATGCATGACCAAGCATATAACATGGACTGAGTAAAATCTATAAATCAAAATACTAAAAAATACTGATATTTGTATGCTTTGGTCAAACAACTCTAAGACTACATAACCGAACTGGGACTATAACTGAGAATGTGGGAGGTATCATCTAACCGACATTTCCTAATTTGAGCTAATCGGGGTCCAACCTGTAACTCTAGTTGGAAGGGTGTTAATACCATGCCACAGATACTAACGATGGTTGTGTGGATCCACTAAACTAATATAATGTCCAAAGGACTAAGGGTGTCAAGTCTGAACTGACGGGTGACCCCTGCGAGATAGTCAAGCATAATCTGACAGGTGACTTCTCATATCCAATGTTGGCAACATAGATCTGGAGTATATGGACTGATACTAACAACTTTGCCTATCTAACGGGAAATCCGCCATCCCTACACTCGCTCGATGCTAAATCCTACTCCCAACTGAAAGACACTGAAATATTAGACTATTTTGAGTTTAACTGACTGTAACTGACTCTTCTGATAATGCTCATAGTATATTCTGAAGACTATTTTGTAATGTACTGAGACTAGAATAAATAAATAACTATAGTTTTCGGGTATTCAATCTCCCCAGGACTCAAAAACAATAATGGTAAAATGACACTAAAGCTTAGAAAACATAACATGAAGGTTTTTATTAAATCAATCACTCTTATAGGCATTTTATCAAACATTTGTAGTTTATGGTTTAAACTAATCATAGGAATACTATGGAACTTGTATAAATAACATGAATTTAAAATCAAAAGCACTAAGTCATGGTCTAATTCAATAAATGATAACATTAAAACATGGAGAATCTAAAAACAACAACAATTCCATTGGAACATGGTATACAAACATAGTTCATGGAGATTTATGGGTGAAATCATAATTTAAAACATAATAACTTGAAAAGATTATAATTTGGTAATTAAAATGGGATACTTAGACTCCATGGGTGGAAGGGACCCATGGATGAACATTTAATATACCTGGGATGATGAATTTCCTGAGGTTCTTGGTGAGTTTTTGTGGATTGGTCTTGAATTTAAGAGCTAGGGTTTCTTGTTCTTGAAAAGGGGATCTTTAACTTAAGAGGAATTGAATAATGATGACTACTTAGGGTGTTTAGGGTTAAATTTTGTGTTATAGGATGAGTTTAGGGCTTAGGAAAAAGACCCAAATACCCTTAAACGGGTTTAAAATGTAAGTTGAAAATTGAGCATTTCGATTTTTGGCATTGGCGCGTCACGCCACTATCGCGACAAGCTACTGGATATGGACAATTGGGACCTGGTCAAATACCGCGATGCGGATCTATCATGTTAATCCTTTGAAGCTCCAATTTGGCCACCTCCGCGACGCGCCACCATCATGAAGGCCCACTAGAAATTTCCAAAGTTGAAATTGGCCTGCTCCGCGATGCGCTAACATCACGGAGTCACACTGAAAATTAACAATTGTCATTTGAATATCTCCATGATATGTGAAGGGTTAAATTAACGATGTTTAACGACTGAAACTTAAAATCTCCATAACTTCTTACCCTATTATCGAATTTTGATGAATTTTATATTGTTTGAAAGCTAATTAAACTTTCTTACGCAATGCAGGCTCTAAACTGAAAAATAATGAGTGTTTCAAAATTTTTATTTATGAGTACACATGCACTGGGACTTAGATTATGCTAGGGAATATGGGGTGTTATAATATCCCTCCTTTGGGATCATTCATCCTTAAATGAAACTAGTTAAGTTGAGGAAAAACTGATGGACTGAGCTTACACACTCAACATGCATATATGATACAGGGATTACATGACTGAACTGATTTGTAAATACATGATTTACATGAACATGATATGCAACTGAAACTGAGTACGATAGAGAGAAATCTTAAGAAGATTGTTACCTTATACTGAATCTGAATTCGCAGAGAAAAGATGAGGGTACTTGGTTCGCATATTTAATTCTGCTTCCCACTTGGCTCCCTCAACGGACTAATTTTGCCAAAGAACTTTGACCAACGGAACTTCTTTGTTCCTTAGTCTACGAACTTGATGATCAAGAATTTTGACTGGAACTTCCTCAAAGGAAAGACTTTTCTAAATATCTACACTTTCTAAGGGAACAACTACAGCTGGATTACCAATACACTTTTTCAACAATGAGACATGGAACACTAGGTGTACTGAGGCTATATCCAAAGGCAACTAAAGATCGTAAGCTACATTTCCAAAATGACTAAGAATTCTGAAGGGACCTATATATCGGGGACTGTGTTTCCCTTTCTTAACGAATCTCTTCACTCCCATCATAGGAGAGATTTTCAAGTACACAAGATCACCAACCTCAAACTTGAGATTCTTTCTCCTCACATCTACATATGATTTATGTCAGCTTTGGGCAGCCCTGTGCCTTTCTCTAATCAACCGAACCTTCTCTAAGGCATCAACTACCAATTCAGGTCCTACTACTACGGCCTCACCCACTTTAAACCAACCAATTGGAGATCTACATTTCCTACCACAGGAGCCTCAAACGGAGCCATATGGATACGAGAATGATAGCTGTTATTGTATGCGAATTCAATCAAAGTCAAATGGTCATCCCAGCTACCTTTAAAATCAACTACGCATGCTCTCAGCATATCTTCTAATGTATAAATGGTCCTTTCTACTTGACCATCTGTCTGAGTGTAGAAAGTTGTATTGATATGGACTTGGGTACCAAGACCCTTTTGGAATGGTTTCCAGAAGTGAGAGGTAAAATGGGTACCTCTATCTGAGATGATAGATAAAGAAATACTGTGCAACCTGACCAACTCTCTGAGATAGAGTTTGGCATAGTCCTTAGCTGAATAAGAGGTATAGACTTGCAAGAAATAAGTTGATTTCATCATCCTGTCTACGATAGCCCAAATAGAATCATGTTGATGATGAGTACGAGGCAAAGCCGTCACAAAGTCCATGTTCACTTTCTCCCACTTCCAAGTGGGAATACTAAACTCCTGCATGGACCCACTAGGTTTGTAGTGCTTAATCTTAACTTACTAGCATGTAGAGTACTTAGCCATAAACTCTGCAATATCCCTCTTCATCGCACTCCACCAATAGATATCCCGCAAATCACAGTACATCTTAGTGGCACATGGATGAATAGAGTAACGTGCACCATGCGCTTTTTCAAGGATTCATTGCCTTAAGTAATCTACACCAGGCACACACAATCTACCCTGACAATGCAATACACCATCTCCCCCTCGGGAGGAAACCTCTACTTTCTGATCTCTGACTGATTCTTTCAACTTAATTAGACTGGGATCTCTATCCTACTTTTTCATCACTTTGGAAACTAGAGATGAGTTTGAGTTACTCTGCACCCACACACTACCCTCTGCTGAGTGACTAAGCAAACACCTAGTCGGGTAAGCTGATGGATTTCCTGAGCTAACTACTTTTTACCATCCTCAACATGAGCTACTCTACCCATGGACAATCAACTGAGAACATCAGTCACTACATTGGCCTTGCTCGGATGATACAGAACACTCATGTCATAATCCTTCAATAATTCTAATGACCTTCTCTAACACAGATTTAAATCTTTCTTATAGAACATTTACTGAAGGCTCTTATGGCCAGTGAACACATCAACGTACACCCCATACAAGTAATGCCTCTAAATCTTTAAGGCGAATACTACTGCTGCTAACTCAAGATCACAAGTCAAATAGTTCTTCTCATGGGGTTTAAGTTGTCTGAAGGCATAGGCTATGACCTTACGTCTCTGCACGAGGACACAACCCAAACCTACAATGGATGCATAACAGTACACAACAAACCCATCTGAACTATCTAGCAAGGTAAGAACTGGGGCTGAGGTGAGTCGAGTCTTTAACTCCTGAAAACTCTTCCCGTAGGAATCTGACCACTGAAACTTAACTTTCTTTTGAGTCAATTTGAACATAAGGGAAAAAATAGAAGAAAATGCTTCACCAAACCGATGGTAATAGCTAGCTAAACCCAAGAAACTCCTGATATCTGATGGAGAGATAGGTCTAGGCCAATCTTTCACCACTTTAGTCTTTTGAGGATCAACTCTAATGCCATCACCAAAAATAATATGGCCAAGAAAAGCTATAGATCTTAGCCAGAACTCACACTTACTGAATTTAGCAAATAACTGGTGAGCTCTAAGAGTTTGTAACACTATTCTGAGATGGTCTGTATGATCAGTTTCACTATGGGAGTAAATAAGAATGTCATCAATGAAGACTATGATGAACATGTCCAAGTATTTCTTGAACACTCAGTTCATCAAGTCCATGAAGGCTGCTGGGGCATTCGTGAGACCAAAGAACATGATTAGAAATTCGAAGTGACCATACCGAGTTCAAAAAGTTATTTTCAGAATGTCACATTCCCTTACTCTAAGCTGATGATAACCTGATCTGAGGTCTATCTTTGAAAATTAGATGGCACACTGAAGTTGACAAATAAGTTATTAATTTTAGAAAGTGGATATTTATTCTTGACTGTGACTTTGTTAAACTAACGGTAGTCTATGCACATTCTGAGAGAACCATCTTTCTTACGCATGAATAGAACAGGTGTGCCCCACGGGGAGACACTGGGTATGATGAATCCTTTATCTAGAAGATCCTTTAACTGTTCTTTTACCTCCTTGAGTTCAGATAGAGCCATTCTGTATGGCGGAATAGATATGGACTGAGTATCTAGAAGAAGGTCTATTCCAAAGTCGACTTCCCTTTCGGGAGAAACTCTATGAATATCTTCAAAAAATACATCTGAGAATTCATTTACTACTAGAACTAATCCAAGAGTTGAAATTTCTGAATTAAAGTCTTTGACTCGAACAAGATGGTAGATACACCCCTTCGATATTATCTTTCTCGCTCTAATGTATGAAATCAACTAACCCCTAAGAGCTGTGGTACTATCCCTCCATTTAAGGATTAGTTTATTTGTAAAATGAAAATGAACTATTTTATTTCTACAATCAACTGAGGCATAGGATGAGTGAAGCCAATCCATGGCAAGAATAATGTCAAAATCCATTATCTCTAGCTCTACTATATCAACTGAAGTAACTTTTTGAGATATTATGACCGAATAGTTCCTGTATACCTGTCTGGCTACAGTGAAAACACCTACTGGGGTAGACGCTAAAAAGGGCTCTGCTAGAGTTTTAGGATTGACTCTAAAATTGACGGCTATGTATGGAGTTACAAAAGAAAGAGAAGCTCCAGGGTTTAGTAAAGCATAAACATATAAGTGAAAGACCTGCAACGTACCAGTAACTATGTCAGGAGAATTTTCCTAATCTTGGCAGGACTGAAGAGCATATAATTTGTTCGGACGCTGACCACTGGTAGCACTAGAAATGGCACCTCGCTAATTTGGGTGACTAGATGGAACTAACGACTGATGGGACTGGCCCTGTTGGTGCACATCCCTTCTTTTCTAAGAAATTACCCAACACTCCCAAATCCGATGGCCTGGCTTGCCATACCTGAAGCACACATCACTACCCACTCTACACTCACCCTGATGGTGTCTTTTATATTTCTATCATAGAGGATTTGTGCGAGCACTGCTATTATTGACCTGAGACTTTGTAATGCCCCAAATCTGGCACCCAGAATGCTACACGGTGCTCATGACCTCGAAGGACCACAAGCTAACCTATGAGTGATATTTGTACCAGAACACTGCATAATATACTATATAAATGTGGAAATAGTAGGCTGAAAATGCCATAAGGTTCAAAACTAATAAATATATGATAAAACCATATCTCAATAATGTGGTACGACAATACCAAAACTAAAACAATGTCTAAAACTATCTAGTCTAAAAACACTGTAGTCTGAAAGCCTCTAAACTATCTGAATAAAGAGTTGATGGGATATGTCCCCAACTAACTTCAACTATTGAAATAAACTAAGTAATGAAGAAATAAAGTAATGATCATGTCCTCAAAGGATGAGGACTCACTACTAACTCTGACAGCTAAAATTGGAATGCTACTGATGCTCTGGAGCTCGTGCTTCTGAACCTATGGTATAAAACACCATAGCGTAAATGCGTTAATATGTTTGAATATACTGGTATAAAAGTGAGGTAGGTTGAATGCAAAGGGTTCAAATGAATAAACAGTGCTAACTGACTGAATAACATGAATATGAGAATACATGCATAAATAAGTGACTGTGACTGAATTCGTGATGGTACTGACTACTAAGTTTGATTACTTATAGCATGAGTCACTAATAACTAATATAACTGATACTGCATGACTGTATCTGACAGTTTACATTCTAATAGAACTAACTGAGTTCCATACTATTTTAAGTGGACTGTATTTGACAGTCCTAAAATTCTGTAAAACAATCTGAGTTTTATTACTGAGACTGAGTCTGAAACTGTAACTATGGGAAGTAGTCATCTAACTGACGTGCCTCAAATAACGTAATATAGCTTAGTTAGGATCAAATCTGTAACCCCAATTAGAAGGGTGTCAATACCGCGCCACTGGTAAGTACAAGCTGTAGGTGACCATCATCTAATAGTGTCCCCAAAGAAAAATGGTGGGACCCTCATCTGATAGTGTTTATCCACCTCATCAACCTTTATCTGTCAGTGTTGATGTCTCAACCTATGCTGGCTACATAGTTCTAGAATGCAAGGATTGCTTCTAAGGATCATACTTTCAACTGTCAGTGTGTTTCCTCATCCTTCGGTTCACTCAGTGCTAAATCCTACTCCCATGTGAATAGACACTGAACATGATCAACTGAACTGCACTAGACTGAGTTCATTGAGTTCCATTGACTAACAAAATACTGTTAGAATTACTGAAGTACTGAGCTTTCTAAGATTATTGGGATTACTGAGTTTACTGAGTTTTCCTGAGTCACCAGACTAACTGAATTCTATTGAACATAGCTTGACTAAGAATATCATGAAAACATGACACTGGCTCTAGGCACACAACTAACTTGTCGGGTACAAGTACCCCCTGAACTCGATAGATGGAAACTGATAAAGCATGATATTCTTGAATACATGACCAACATCAACAATTAATAATATAATAGGTTGGGGATTTCATGAATACATGGTTATCACAAATTTATACATGAATAGGATTTGCATGTAAACATGGTATAGTTTCATAAGGCTAATTCATGAGCAATCCAACAAATATTTACAAGGCACATTTATAGCATAGGAGTTCTTTGAACATAAGGGTAAAACATGAATCCATCACTTAAGTCACAATTTGAACTATATTACATGATTTCTAGTCTTCTAGGCATTTTATCAAACACCTTACATGCACCACTTAGGGCATGGGTATAATCATCAATTAACACATCATAAACCACTCAATTCATGGATTTAAACTCATGTACTAATGTAATTTCATAAAAGCACATAAAGATTCCAACTTGGGAATCATACAACAACAATCACATAAACATAATCAACCCACAACATAATATTCATAATACATGATTTAAAACTTGAATTTTTTGGGACTTCATGGATGAAAAAAATTCATGAATGAACACTATGCATACCTGAGTTAATGAATTTGAAAGTATTGATGGAGAGCTCTTATAATTTTGCCCTTGAATTTAAGAGGTAGGGTTTTTGGTTTGAGAGAGAGCAACTCAATTTGGGAAAAAATAGAGTGAATAATGATATCCTTAGGTCATGTAGGGTTAAATTTCATATTTAAGGCTGAACTAAAATCATGGAAAAAGACCCATTTAACCCTGGATGCATCTTTTAAAATTTTGTAAAAATTTCCTGACTTAAACTCCTAGCGCGACGCGGTGCTATCGCACCGTGTCACTAGAATTTGACAGCTGGGGAATTGGACATTGGCGCGACATGGGGTCATCGCGGAGCTTCACTGGAATTTGACAATTGGGATTTGGGAGCCCTCCGTGATGCGGTGAAATCATGGAAACTTACTAGAAATTAACAAATGTCATTTTAGCTTATGGCGCGATGCACCACTGACTGAGATAATGGTGTTTTACGACTGAAACTTTACATCACCATAACTTCTTACCCGATTGTCGAATTTAGGTGAATTTAGTATCAATGAAAAGTTTATTCAATTTCCCATATGATAAAATAAATCTTGAAAAAACCACATGTATAAAAGTGGATTCATCTTTAAAACAAATCTTTGACACTTTTGGGATAAATTTAAGCTAGGTAGAAGTACGGGGTATTACAGACTTAGAGCCTGGTGCTCTATCCCTATTGTCGTTTCTGAATTTGGGTACGGGAGCACTGGCTGAAGAGGGTGCTGGGGCTGAAGACCTCTAACTAAACTGAGGACGGTTTCCACCCTCTGACTTTGCCTGACTGAAGTTAAAACTACCCATCCTAGCCCTCTTATTTCCTTTCTCCCTCTCCTTAATCTTTTGGTCCTCTATCTATTGAGCATAGACCATCAGCCTAGACAAGTCCATATTACTAATCAGCATTATGGTCCTGCACTCCTTGACCACACTATTAGATATGCCAGACATAAACTTACTCATCTTGGACCTATTATCAGCTACCACATGAGGAACATATCTAGCTAATTGAGTAAACTTGAGGGAATACTTTCTCACACTCATATTTCCCTGCATCAAGTTAATAAATTCTAACACCTACGACTACCTTAAATCCAATGGGAAGAATCTGTCAAAGAAAGTTGTGGAAAACTCTTCCCATTCTACAGGACCTACATCTACACCCCTATCAACCTTCCACTACTTAAACCAAGTATTGGCTATATCCTGCAATGGGTATGAAGCCAACTTAGCACTCTGACTAGATGTCACCCCCATAGCATTCGTGACTTGCTGGACCATATCTTAGAATTCCTGTAGATCCTCTTCATACTTGGATACCATGAAAGAAGGAGGATTCATCCAGGTGAAATTCCAAATTCTAGTTGCAGCAGTATTGGCCACTGGGTTGGCTGAAATAGCATATGGCAATTTATTTTATGTTGCTACAAAATTGGCTAGAGTAATGAACGTAACCTTGAATTTTGTTGTGAGAGACGTGCTCATCCAGAGGATCTGCCTGGATGAGCTGGGGGGCTAGCTGATTTCTTATTCTTCTTCCGTTCGTCTTGAAAGGTATGTTCTATAAGCAAAAGGAAGAAATAGATTAGATAGGGAGATTAACTTGAGCTTATGCTCACTTGAATGACATGAATACTAAAAGAAGAGAAAAAATTTCCTAAACGCCTTATAGCCTCTCATCCATAAGTGTGGCGCGCTACACACCCATGCACAAGACTCTACTTAACGCGACTTTCAGACTTCCTAGGCCACTTTAAAACCTTAGGCTCTGATACCAAGTTTGTAACGCCTAGAGAGTACACCCTGGACGTCACACAGTACTTACAGTTTTGAGGGACCACAAGCAACCTATAAGATGGTACCTGTCATGAGAGATGAAGAATAATATCATAATTGTGGAGAACACCTGATATTGCCATAAGGTTTTACCACTAAATCAATACTGAAATATAAATCTATAGAAAAACTGACTAAATCTAATTAAATACTAATAAACTGACATGTCAACTAAAAATTTGAATATTGTATAACTAACTCTAATATTTGAAAAGCCTCTAAAACTGACTGACTGAATATGAGTTGATAGGAGAGGCCCCCAACTAACTGTTCTAACTACTAAAATAGTGATATAAAGTAAAATAATCCATCCTTGAATGATGAGGCTCACCACTACTACTGTACTGCTGATAGCCTGAGAAGTAAAGTCTAAGCGCGGTATGGGAACTAAGCATCATCACCTATGAAATAATACATTATAGCACAAAAGAAAGGTATTCAATCAGTACTTTGAATGTACTGGTATGCTAAATGAGGTAGGCTGATATGCATGGTTTTTAGGAACAAAACTAATAATTTACTTAATATGCATATAAAACATGGAGTACTAAGTAAAGAACATGGAATCTGTAGCTACTAAAAATATGGAGAATCTGTAAATACCGAGTATGTATAACAGTCTGTAAATACTGAAGATACATGAAAATCTGTAAGCACTGGGGGATGTATGACCAAGCATATAACATGGACAGAGTAAAATTTGTAAACCAAAATATTGAAAAATACTGATATCTGTATGCTTTGGTCAAACAACTCTAAGACTGCATAACTGAACTGGGACTGTAACTGAGATTATAGGAGGTATCATCTAACCGACATTCCCTAATTTGAGCTAATAGGGGACCAACCTATAACCCCAGTTAGAAGGTTGTTAATATCATGCTATGGGTACTAACGATGGTTATGTGGATCCAATAAACTGATATAATGTCTAAAGGACTAAGGGTGTCAAGCCTAAACTGATGGGTGACCCCTGGGAGATAGTCAAGCCTAATCTGACGGGTGACTTCTTATATCCTATGCTGGCTATGTAGTTCTGGAGTATAGGTACTGCTATTAATGACTTTGCCTATCTGACGGTGAAGCCTTCATCCCTACACTTGCTTAGTGCTAAATTCTACTCCCAACTGAAAGACACTGAAATATTAGACTATTCTGAGTTTAACTGACTGATAACTGACTATTCTAATAATTCTTAAAGTATATTCTAAAGACTATTCTATAATGTACTAAGACTAGACTAAATAAATAGCTATGGTTTTCGGGTATTCAATACCCCCAGGACTCAAAAACAACAATGGTAAAATGACCTTAATGCTTGGAAGACATAATATAAAGGCTTTTATTAAATCAATCACTCTTGTAAGTATTTTATCAAACACTTGTAGTTCATGGTTTAAAACAATCATAGGAACATTATGGAACTTATATAAATAACATGAATTTAACATAAAAATCACTAGGTCATGGTTTAATTTAATAAATGATACATTAAAACATGGAGAATCGAATAACAATAATAATTTCATTGGACCATAGTATAAAAACATAGTTCATGGAGATTCATTGGTGAAATCATAATTTAAAACATAATAACTAGGAAAGATTATAACTTGGTAATTAAAATGGGATACTTAAACTCCATGGGTGGAAGGGACCTATAGATGAACATTTAACATACCTAGGATAGTGAATTTCCTGAGGTTCTTGGTGAGTTCTTGAGGATTAGTCTTGAATTTGAGAGCTAGGGTTTCTTGTTCTTGAAAAAGAGATCTTTAATTTGAGAGGAATTGAATAACGATGACCACTTAGGCTGTTTAGGGGTTAAATTTTGTGTTTTAAGAAGAGTTTAGGCCTTAGGAAAAAGACACAAATACCCTTAAATGGATTTAAAATGTAAGCTAAAAACTGAGCATCCCAATTTTTGGCATTGCCACGATGCGCCACTATCACGCCAAGCCACTAGAAATTGAAAATTGGGACCTGAACAAACACCACGATGCGGAGCTAATGTGTTATTCCCTTGAAGTGCCAATTTGGCCACATCCGCGATGCGCCACCATCGCGGACGCCCATTGGAAATTGCAAAACTAAAAATTGGCCTGCTCTGCGATACACCAACATTGTAGAGTCACACTGAAAATTGAAAATTGTCATTTGGACTATCTCCGTGACACGCTAAGGGTTAAAATGACGATATTTAACGACTGAAACTTAAAATCTCCATAACTTCTTTCTTTATTATCGGATTTCAGTGAATTTTATATTGTTGGAAAGCTAATTGAATTTTCTACTCAACGGAAGGATCTAAATTGTAAAATTATAAGCTTTTTAAAAATTTTATTTATGAATACTAATGTACTAGGACTTAGATTGTGCTAGGGAAATACGGGGTGTTACAAAGATAAATCCCCAAGTTATGAATTTTTCCATGTAACTCTATTATTCCCTTATGTTTAAGACATTCTTCTATTCAAGCTATGATCGTTGCATGTTTTGATGAAACTCCCATGTCCTATTCCAAGTAAATTTAATGCAAATGCCCTAATACATGATCTTAGTCATGTAATTTTGTTATGCTTCATGTTTAAGACATTCTCATGTTAAAGTTCATGATTCCAGAGTGTTACATAAATGACCTAATGATTGGGTTTTGAATATTGACTACTTATTATATCCCGAAGCTTTAGTATGTCCTACTGTTATTGTTATCGAGTCCTGAGGGTTATGCATACCCAAAATTTAGCTGCTTACCTAGTTTTCAGTATCTACAGAATAATTTTAGTTATACTATAAGCAATATCATTCAGTCAGTAATATGGTTAGTTATGAGTTCAATTAAGCTAAGCTTAGTCCAGTTTCAGTTCCAGTATCAATTTATACATTAATAATTACCTCAAAATTTGTATGCACTATTAGTTTTAGAATACCATGATCTGAGATTATCAGTTATTAGTTATCAGTGCATATACCAGTTAGTAACTCGTATCAGTTCAGTTGGGAGTAGGATTTAGCACCGAGCGAACCCAGGGATGGGGCTCACCTGCCAGTTGAGGGTGTGACTCTTAGTAGCAATCCCTGCATTCTAGAACTACATAGCTAGCGTAGGTTTGAGATGTTAACCTACCAGTTGAGGGTTGATACATATCTCACCAGAGCATCTGCCAGAAGAGGGTGACTCTTTAGTCCTTCAAGACTTTATTTTAGTGTATTCACAAAGCCAGTATTATTACCCATTGCACGGTACTAATACCCTTCCAACTGGGATTATAGGTTGGACCTCGATTAGCTCAGATTGGGGCATGTCAGTTAGATGATACCTCCCATAGTCTCAGTATAGTATTTAGTATCTCTTCAGTTCAGGTTTGCTTGACTAAGTGTACAGACTTTCAGATAATCAATTTTATAGTTTTTAGTCTTTCAGATTATAAATTATCGTAGTACCATAACAGATATACACTTAGTCCTGTGTTCTCTGATATTACAGTTTTCACGTATTCATTCTAAGTTATCTCATGTTGTTTAGTTAGTCCTTACCTCATATGTATTGTACTCCACAGTTTCAGTCCAGTTGTTCAGACTAAGTGCAGTACAATCTTACATGACCAGTATCCAGCTATTAGTCATTCAGTTCATCAAATAAGCTTAGTATATTTTATGTTTGGTTTTGTATGTTTATGCATCCGTGCTTAGTATAATTGTATATTATGACCCTCGAATTATGTCAGTCTCCATCACATAGTTTCAGACCCAGTATTCATACAGTACCCAAGTTTTACGATTTTCCTAGCTTTAGTTCTACTTATATTATAAAAGGAAAGTTTTAAGAAACTAAGTGTAGTGATTCACCAGCTTATCAGATTATGTTTTCTACTCATGTTTTAAGATATTTTAGCTTTCAATTTATTTCGGTCTCTTGGTGAGTCTATTAATACCTAGTCATGCATGTTTTAAGATTACGTATAAAATCAGTTTTACTTATTGCATTCAACCCCACTTACTCAGTATATTCCAAAAGTACTAATCTACATATACATTTATGTGCTATATTATCTCATAATGTTGATACCAAGCCTACGTATCATAATCAAATAGTTGCAGTTTCCCACCAACAGGTGATGAGTTCTCCTATTTTGGGGACTTCAGTCAGATGTTGTTTATGTACTTTACTTTATTACTCATATGTATTGATTAGTGGTAGTTGGAGGTATGTCCCAACTATCTATAGTCAGTATAGTAGAGGCTTCATAGATGTCAGTCAGAGTTTGTCATGTAATTTTAGTTTCTTCCTTCAGATTTATAAGATTATAAGACTTTATCAGTTACATACTATTTTAGATCTTCAGTATGATTATGTTTCTGCACCACAAAACTTGTTATTTAATGTATTATAATTCAGTTGCTTAACAGTATGCCAGTTCATGAGTTAACCTTGGATCATTTGTGGTTTCTTGCATTGTGTGGCGTCTAGGGTGTACTCCCGGGGCATTACAGTAGTTGGAGAAACAATTTGGTAAGATGTAGACCACATTAAATCAAATACAACCTGTCACTCTCCCGAGTAAAACGGTGGCTAATCCAAAGAATAATGGTCACTACTACACCATGACTACTCAAAGTGGTAAATCCACGATATATCCACCTGTACCATTTGTAGATGAGTAGAAGAATGATGAGGATCCTATTGAAGTTGATATTAGTAGCAAGCAAGATGAAGTAGAAGATAAGGCCGGGGATCCTGTTTAAAGCCTATCCTGAGACATCATCCTCTTTTTCCTCAAAGGTTGAAAAAAATACAAGAAGATGGTATGTATCAAAAGTTTTTATCAATGCTAAAAGAGCTATTAGTCAATATCCCACTTATAGAGGCATTATAGCAAATGCTAGAATATGTAAAATTTATGAAATATTTAATCACCAAGAAGAGGTCAGTCAGTTTTGAGCCAGTCGATAACATTCATCATTATAGTGCAGTAGCTGCTAGATCATTGGTAGAGAAGAAAGAGGATCCTGATGCTTTCACTATACCTTGCACCATTGGACCCTCCAACTTTGCTCGTTCATTATGTGGTTGGTGCTAACATCAACCCTATGCAATTTGAAATGTTTAAATAGTTAGGGTTGGGGGCTCCTAAACCAACCACCATGAGATTAGTGATGGTAGATAGAACAATGAAAAAGCCAGTTGGTATTCTATATGATGTATTGGTAATGGTGGCTTCTTTTATTTTTCCTATGGATTTTGTAATATTGGACTGCGAAGTGGAATTCCAAGTCCCAATAATTTTAGGAAGATCATTCTTAGCTACATGAATAGTATTGATTGGTTTAGAGCCAGGACATCTGATGTTGAGACTCAATGATGAACAGGTAGTGTTCAATATATGTAAATCCATGAAGCAGCCTGATGAGTTAAGAATGGTATCCGTGATTGATATGTATGATGATAAAATGGATTCATTCTTTGATGTTGATTCTGTTAATCATTGGGATAATGGTTCTAATATTGTTGTTTCTATTGAAGAAAGGTTGGGTGTTGAATCACTAGCAACAGTGATCATGAACTTTGATAGTGATGATATCATCGACATGATTAGATGGTATGTGCACTCTATGGTAGCGGTTCTTACAATTATGCACCAAAAAAACTTAATTTGGATTTAAAGAATAGAACCACTCCACCTGCTCGTCCATCTATTGAGGAGTCACCTGTCTTAGAATTGAAGACTCTCCCTTCTCATTTGCGATATGCATTTTTGGGAACCAACAACACTTTGTCGGTAATCATTTCAGCTGACTAGGGAAAAATAGAAGTAGAAGCTTTGTTAT
The DNA here is from genome assembly GCF_002878395.1 of Capsicum annuum. NCBI lineage: Eukaryota > Viridiplantae > Streptophyta > Magnoliopsida > Solanales > Solanaceae > Capsicum > Capsicum annuum. The sequence continues at coordinate 16,624 of NW_025881991.1, forward strand.
CAGTATTACAGAGATTCAAGAAGGCCATAGGTTGGTCCATTGCAGATATTGTAGGTATTCTGCCTAGTTTTTATAATTATAAAATTCAACTTGAGTTGGATTTTATTCTAAGTAGAAAGCATTAAAGCCAACTCAATCCTCCTATGTAGGAGGTGGTGAACAAAGAGATAATCAAGTGGCTGGATGTTGGTGTAGTGTATCCTATTACTGATAGTTTGGCCTGGTATAATGTGTTCCAAAAAAGACGATATTACTATTGTGCCTAATGAGAAGAATGAGTTAGTGCCAGTGGGACTAGTCACAGGATGGAAAGTATGCATGGTTTACAGAAAATTGAATGCATGGACTTAGAAGGACCGTTTTCCCATGCCCTTCTTGGACCGAATGTTAGACAGGTTAGCATGCTAAAGATGGTACTATTTTTTGATGGTATTCAGGTTAAAACCAAATTACTATTGCACATAAAGGTCAACAGAAGAGAACCTTCATATGTCCTTATGGGAACTTTGCATTCAGACGTATGCCATTTTGGTTATGTAACGCTCCAGCCATATTTTGGAGATGTATAATGTCAATTTTCTCTGACATGGTAGCAGACACCATCAAAATATTTATGGATAATTTTTCAATTATTGGCAATTCTTTTTATGACTTCTTAGTTCACTTGGCGAATGCTCTTAGAAGGTGTGAAAAATGAAACTTGGTACTTAACTGGGAAAAGTGTAATTTTATGGTCAAAGAAGGTATTGTGCTTGGGTACAAGATTCAAAAAAGGGCATAGAGGTTGATAGATCTAAAATAGAGGTGACTGAGAAATTGTCTCCACCAATTTCTGTAAAGGGAATTCAGAGCTTTTTAGGGTATGCAGGTTTTTATAGGCATTATATCAAGGATTTCTCATAGATTTCTAATCCTTTTTGCAAGCTTCTTGAGAAAGAGGTGAAATTTATTTTTGATGATGCATACATGAAGTCTTTTGAAAGCCTAAAAGAGAAGTTGGTGTCGGCTCCAATCATTATGTCACTTGATTGGTCCTTTCCTTTTGAGGTTATGTGTGACACAAGTGGAGTGGCTTTCGGTGTTGTCTTGGGCCAAAGAAAGAAAAGATTGTTCATCCCATCTTCTATGCCAGTAAGGCATTGAACCCTATGCAAAAGAACTACACAGTGATTGAACAAGAGTTGTTAGCAGTGGTGTTTGCCTTTGAGAAATTAAGATCTTACTTAATTGGGACAAAGGTAGTTGTGCACACAGATCATGCAACATTGTGATACTTGATGACAAAGAAAGATGTAAAACCTAGACTAATTAGGTGGGTACTTTTTCTGCAAGAATTTGATTTTGAAGTCAAGGATAGAAAAAGGCATAGAAAACCAAGTTGCGAATCACTTGTCTAGACTTGAGGAGGAAGCTATGCAGAAAGTGGAAGATGGGTTAGAGATTGATGATAGTTTCGTAGATGAGTAGTTATTGTCATCTTCCCAAGATCTAATTCCATAGTTTTCAGATTATGTAAATCATCTAGCTAGTGATCTAGTCCTAGAAGATCTTTCCTTCAAACAAAGAAAGAAATCCATACATGAGGTAAGAAAATTTTTCTAGGGCTTATATTTTTTTCCGATTGGGGGTCATTATGAAGGAACCCGCACAACCTACGAAATCTTGCAATATGGGTATTATTGGCCAACAATCTTTAAAGATGCATGTGACTTTGCTTTTTCTTGTTATCAATGTCAATGGCAAGGTAATATCTCCAGATGCTATGAACTTTCTATTACTCCTATTTTAGAATTGGAATTGTTTGATTTATGGGGTATAGATTTCATGGGACCTTTTGTGAGTTCGTTTAGCATGAAGTATATACTTTTAGTTGTGGATTATGTATCCATATAGGTGAAAGCAATTGCGCTCCCCAATAATGAAGCACGTAGTGCAATCACATTCTTGATAAAGCATATCTTTTCTCGATTTGGCACCTCACGTGCTATCACTAGTAACGGTGGGACACCTTTTTGTAATTGCCTATTCTAAAGTCTGCTTGAGAAGTATAGAGTGAAACACAAGATGGCAACACCTTATCATCCGCAGACTAGTGGACAGGTTGAAGTGTCCAATAGAGAAATCAATTCCATCTTGGCAAAGACAGTGAATTCCAATAGGACTAATTGGTCACAAAAGTTAGATGATGAATTATGGGATTACCGAACAACATTCAAGACCCCAATAGGTGCTTCACCTTATCAACTAGTGTATGGTAAGGATTGTCACTTACATGTTGAGCTTGACCATAAAGCACTGTGGGCCTTTAATGAGCTGAATTTTGAGTGGGAAGATGCAGCCAAGTCATGGTTGAACAAAATAAATGAGTTGGATAAATTCTGACTCCAGGCTTATGAAAGTTCTATACTTTACAGAGAAAAGATGAAGCTGTATAATGATCACAACATTGAGAAAAGAATCTTCGAAAAAGGTAACTAAGTAGTGCTCTACAACTCAAGGCTTCGCTTGTTTCTAGGTAAGTTAAAATATAGATGGTATGGTCCCTTTACTATGCTAAGAGTATTCCCGTATAGTGCCGTGGAATTGAAGAGGGATGGTGAAGCCTCATTCAAGGTGAATGGGAAAAGAGTCAACCATTATATTGGAAACACTAAGAAAATAAATGTGATTTTTAAAATTGACCTTAGTGAAGTCTGAGTACCTAAGGTAATTACGTCGTGCCGCGACGTTAAATTAAGCACTGCATGGGAGAAAATCCATGAGGCTGATAAGTTCAATCTAAGCATCCAACTCAGCCTCGTCATGCCGCGATGTTAAATTAAGCATTTTGTGGGAGGCAACCCATGTTTTGTACTTATTTACTTATAGGGTAATGTTTTTGTTCAATGTGCAGGGCTAAACATTGCAGAAACAAGACTAAAAGTTTAAGTAAATAGGTCATACGAACTCTTTACGAGTCATATCTTATTGGTATAACTCGTGAGTAAGAGTCGTAAGGACCTTGGAGACTAAGCAGATTTAGGTAAAAGTTTCTGGAGTAGATACGACTCTCAAAATGAGTCATACCCAAAAGGTACGACCCGTCACATTAAATTGTATTAACTTCAGAACCCAGGTAAGGTTCCAGGTCTTTACAAGTAGAGGAAAAAACCCGTAAGCCTGGGTATGAGTCGTAAACACGACTCATACCCAAGCTTACCATGTTAGGGGTCACGGGTTAACCCAGCCCAGAACTTGATTTTAAAAAAAAAGAGCACCCGATATGGGTATCCAAGATCTGAATTACTCTCAAATCGTATTACCTCCATTATTGCACAAATTAGAAGCTCCTAAAATATGATTTAACCACAAAAAGACCTACCAACTTGCTCGAATTCTACACGTTGCTCAAGTTAGCCACAGGTTTAGGGAAGAACATTTAAGTTCAAGCAAATTTAGTATTTCACCAAATCAAGCAGGCTTTTAAACTTAATTTCATTATCTATCAAGTTGAAATTGAAAATTTCAGATATTCTAGACTTACTTGAAGTTGAATTGAGTTGTGGGTTGAATTTTGGTACCCTAGTTCATAGGTTTTAAGTTAAAGATGAAAATTAGGGGTAAACTTGGTTTTGGGTGTTGATATTGTGTATTGTTTTGACAAAAATTGGGTGATATTACTACATAATGTAATGGGTAGTTTGGGAATTTTAAATTGAAGTCAACTCTAAAGTTGAAATTTTACATTATAGTGGATATGAGACTCCTTATGACTCATACCCACAAGTAGCAAGGTCATAATGAGACTCGTACCCACTAATAAAATAGAAGTTTATTTAAGTTTAAGTTCTGGTATGGGTACGACTTGCCTAAATGAGTCGTACCCAATCCATAAAACTCGTACACTTAAGTCGTAAGGACCTGGGTAGATATCATCTGTTAGGCCTTTGTTTCTGACCTACTTTTGGGTGTTGGTAACGAGTCATACCATAGATTTCGACTCGTTATTAGGACTCATAAGCAATCCAGTGAACACCCATGTATACACTAAGTATCATACGACTCGGTCATACGAGTCATACCCAGTTGATACGACAAGTACCCCTGACTCATACCTTGTCCAGAATATGTACACTAACAGTTACTTTCTTATATTTTGCTTTATTTTCCTTATTTAATTACTAATGTATGCTTGTGTTCAGGTGCAATTCCTTCCAAAGGTACATCTTCTTCCAATCAAGTGGCTAAAAAGGGAAACAAAAACATAACATCTTCAAGTTCTGAGGCTACTAAGTCATCTAACAGTAGCAGTGACCTGTAGGAATACCCAATGAAGGGAAAGGTTGACCCAAAAGACAAAAAAGCTGCCAAGGGGAACAAAGTAGAAGCCTCAAAGGACACATCTCCATGGAGAATAAGGAGAAAGAATACAAGTATCTCCCCTCCTCACTCACCTCAACCTTTAAAGGCTAAAGAAGAAGTTAAATCTAGTTCTGAGGTAGAGAGTTTAAAGAATGCTGCAGAAAAAATTAACATGCTCTGATTTATGTACAACACCCTTCACTTGCTCTTGCATCTGCTCTGATGCCCACTTTTGAATGGTGGGGGTACCTCGATATGCAGGCTACATATAATGATGGGTTGAGTAGACTCTAGAATGAAAAGTCTAATGGTGTCTGTACCTTGAGCAGAGGTTAATTACTATGGGGATGACTTAGCTACCCTGGTTCGGGGAGCAATTTAGATAGTATGGATTCAAGTGAATGACAGGGGCATTCGGTAAATACACTGTAGCACTGGCTTGAGAGTTCTACGTGGCATACAAGGGTCAGTTACAGAGACAGTATCCGCAAGGCCAACTGTAGAAAGGTTGTGACCCCATTGCCTTGTTATTTACTTAGGGTGTGCGAGTTAATATCTTACCACATACTATTTCTAGATTCTTATACCCGACAAAGTATCAGCCTTCGGTGAAAACTGGTGAGATAGGGTACAGACTTGAGAAGATACAGAAAATCACTAGGAAGTAGATGGGAATGAAGGACAAGATAGGGTATTTTAGGTGGATTGCCAGCTTTATAGCAACAAATAGTGAGAATGCTACTTGGGTAGTCGGAGGCCCAGGCGTGGTCTCCAGAAGATAGAGAAGCATAGTCTTAACTTTGAGGCCATGGCATGGTGGACACTGGCCCGACATCGATTGTGTCCTATTACTAGGGAAATGTGTTGAGCCTAGTGCGTACTGCTTTGATAATCGGGTTCATGGCCAACTACAAGTTTGATATAGGAGATTTATTAGCTTGAGAGATAAGAGATTAGGATGTAGGAGGATAAAAATTGGTGTCGGTGTATCCATGTTTGATTACGCAGTTATGTTTGGCTGCGGGGGGTACAGAAACTCTCAGGTAGGTAAGGCAGGGAGAAGATATAGTTACAGAGATGTTTAGACAGAGTAGTTAGACTAAGGTTGCCGAAGCTGCCAAGACAGGTGGATAGACTGCAACCTCACAGACTTCAGCTGCAGAGGGTACATCTAGTGTCCTACCTTTAGTGCATTCTATACCACCATACCCAAAAAGTATGCCTTCTGTCTTTATTATGACTTCACAGGTAGCATGGACTGAGGCGACTACTAGACTGGGCACACTAGAGGCCAAGGTTTGAAACATGAAAGGGGGCGTAAAGCCTTAGGTTGATACGCAGTTAGAAAACTAGGATAGATGGGTAAAGCTGTAGTAGGATACATTTGAGGCAAGGATGATATGGCAGTTGGGTAGTGGCTAGACCCTAAATATTATGAAGGTGAAGGCCCAAGTAGCCAAGATAAAGAGGATAGTGGATGAGTTGTACGATAGATCAATTATCCCAAACCTATGGTAATCATAGTCATGCCCAATATTTATGTTGATAATATTTCAGTTATTCCAAACCGGTAAGAGAAAACTCAAGATGAAAAAAGGGAGAGAAAGAGGAGAAGGCGTGATGAGAAAGAGGCTACGAACAAAGATAAGGCTGATAACGTACAAGATAAGTTGGACCAACATGTGAGGGTCCAGGAGATGGCTGATGAAGCTAGTGGTTCTAGGTCGCTGGTTGATGATGCTGAGGGAGGCGGTGTTGCAAACCCGGGAGAGTACTAAGTCATCTCGAGCTATATTTGTCGTGTTTCAAAGCCCGAGGCCATATTCTAAAAAATTTGAAGAACTGGCATGTTTTGTTTATGTTTTTGTGTTGCTATATGTT
>NW_025881992.1:0-4113 GCF_002878395.1 Capsicum annuum
ACAAAGATATCTTAGAATCTATGAACCCTAACTTGAAGAAAGGACCCGAAGACCAAAAGATTTCAGTACCAAGTTCTTACTTAGACCAAGAGGAACTCATGAACCTCAAGATCTCAAGTTTCAAGCCAAGAAACAAAACAAGTGTAACTACACTTGTTGGACAGATTTCAGGTTCTACTCTCAATAACAAGAGAGAGAGAAATATTCAATGTTACAAGACTTGTTGTTGTGAAATATAAAGAATGAACTAAGTGCTGAAAATAACCCTAATAGCATCTATTTATATTACACACAAAATGAAGGACAAAAGACCTTCCTACCCTTTAGTCATGGGGTACCCTTAGAATGTAATTTATTACACTTCAAGACTCATTTTCACACTTAAAAATATTGAAGCTCTTTGGCGAATCAAGTACCAACTCACACGCAGTCATTTGCATAAACATGGCTTGTAGTTTTTGTAACTCCCGAGCTTGACTTCGTGTGAATGGTCAAGAACGTATTGGACAGATTTGTACACCCGTATCAATGGCCTCACCTATCATTAAGGGCAAAGTGTTCTTTTTTGTCTTCTTTTGTAATACACTATAAATAGGTCATTTTAGTTCATTTCTTTAGAGATTTTGAATGATGAAGAATTGAAAGACGTATTTTCTCTCTTTTGAGAGTGTAACACCCTTAGTTATAGGGCTTGGAAAAGCCATCCTTTGCATAGGGCTTGGAAAAGCCAATATCGATCTTTGCTTGGAAAAGGTAGATCTTGAGGTGAGTTCATTCCCTTGGTGGTCATCATAAGAGTGTAGTTTTGATTGTTACATTCATTAGGGGTTAGTGTTGAAATACACCTGGTTCTTAATCTTGTAATAATCTTGGACTCACTATCTATCTTTATTTTCTATGAAATTTCCCATGTGTTGTTTCATCTTATGTCATTGTTGCTGTTTTGGTGTTAAAATACACCTTGTATCTTGTAATCCTTGTGTTGTTATTGTTGGCCGAAAGTTGCTCTCAAAGGGGTCCTTGGATTATAGTTGATTTGTGAACTGTTTTAAGTAGTTTTTGAGCCTTCTCTTGTCTTTCCCATATCAACAGGGGCCCTAGCTTATGATAGTGAAGGAACCGATGAATGACCCTAAAACTACAAACAACTTCCCCCTCAAGACCTTGGCTGACTATTCTCAAACTGTCCAATTCTAGCCCTCTTGTTCATCTTTTCTCTTCCCTTTAATTTTTCTTTCCCAATTTGTTAAGCATGAGTCATCAACCAAACAATATCCATATCCCCAATCAGCATGGCAGTCCTACTCTCCATGACCTTCAAATCAGATACCCAGTAACAAACTTACTCATAAAAGCTCTAGAGTCAGATAACAACTTGGGGCATACTTAGACAACTGAGTGAACTTAAGATAGTAATCCTTTACCATTATAGAGCCCTGACTCAGGTTTATGAACTTCTCCACTTTAGCCTTCCTCATCCCACATGAAAATAACATGTCCAAAAACGTATTTTAAAATGCCTACTAACTCATAGAAGTTGCATTCTCACCCCTACCTTCCTTCCACATAACAACTTAATCATAAGCAACATCCTTCAATCACATCCATAATCTGAGTAATCTTTCTTACCTTATCAATAAAGATTTAAGGATACCTATCCACCCTTGACCCATGGAAATTAGGTGGATTCATCCCAATAAAGTCCCAAATCTTGGCTGCAGGTAAATTACCATTTTGCTGAATTGGGACTACTTCTTTCTGGTTTCCCTTAACATTGATATACACAGCTTGGGCTAACATTTGAAAGGTAGCCCAAAATTTAGCATGGACCACATTCTCATTCAGAGGGTCGACGTGCAGTGTCGGCGAGGAGGCATATTCTAACATATAAAAGCATGAGTTAAGGCAAATAGAGAAAACTATAAGCATGATAGATCATGAAAGAAATAATGACTCCTAACCTATCCCATAGCCTCTTTCTTATAAATATGGCGCATATCACATTCATGACATGACACTACGTAACGCAACTTGTCGACTCCCTAGGACTCTTTAAAATATTAGGCTTTGATACAACGTTTGTAATGCCTTGGAACTACCCCCTAGACATCACAGAGTGCTTAAGACTATGAATAGCTCTAAGCTAACCCATGATACCTATTTAGCTTGAAACTCACATTAGAAGTGAACTAACATATATAGAAACTTAAAGGTAAATGATTTCATATATTAATAGAAATCTTTTACTTGGAAATATTTAAACAACTGATACGGAAAAGACAAGGGAAACAAGAAAAAACTCCAAAACAATCCACTAATCTTAAGGATTTGAGGACTAAGATGGAGACCACTCTCGAATTCACTACAACAACAAGAATATAAGAATACAAGGGTGTTTTTGACACCAAAACAGAAGCAACACAACAAGAGCAAGATGAACAATAGACAAATTTTGCATTGCACATTAACAAAACACAAACACATTGTTACAACATTAACACTACTACACGATTACAAAGAAACAAAAGGATAGATAGTTAGACAAATTGAAGGTATAATCTTAACAACCCAAAAGCCTATTCCACTCTTGGACGTTTAACATCATACTCAACAAATACCTAACTCTTACGTTGGCACAAGAGTGACCTCAATCTCCCAAGCATCCAACATTTCCAAGCTTGAATCCAACACGAGTGATTCCATACTCAAGTTGATTTCCCTAGTTACAATGTTTCGGCCAAGAGGCCATTCTCTTAGGAGAGGGTATTTCAATGTTACAACTTTCAATATTCAATCAAAACTAATGAATGAAACCCTAAAAGGTTCTATTTATAGATATTACAAAAATAGTGTGAAATATCCATAATACCCCACAAGGGTGAGGTGCCCATCAAGTGCAAGAAGTGGGCTGATTTTGCTGTGTTTAGGCCCTCTTTTACATGTCACTTGTGCACTTCCTTGGACGGATTCATTACAAACTCATTCACATCCATCCTCATGGTCGTACTTGTATCATCCTCCCCTTGTTGAAAAGGATTCGACCTCGAATCTGTACCTCGCAAAATCAAGAGAAGACAATAAGCACACATCGTCAAGATATGAGGGGTTAGGGTTAGCAAAATACACACATCACATTCCATGTCGAGGGGGGGAACAAACTTTGAGTATATCCATGGGTCCTTTGTGTTGAACATAAAAAGCTTAGTACAAAAGACACAAAGGAAGCGGTCATCATCCATAAAAAGAGATAAGGAAGAAATTTGTCTTTCTTTATTAGCACCCACAACCAAACATTGCTTGTCGTCTAGACCAAGCATTAAGTAGGGAGTGTAGAGATTTCCACATTCCAAGAGGGTGCTGGGATCAAATGGAAAAATTAGCCAAGGGCCTAAGCAGAGGCTATCCCTTCCTCCCCTAGAATGTCACTCCCACATTTACACACCAAAACATTTTCATACATATAGTCTCTATGAACAAAACTAATTGCAATGCTTTTACCACACAAAATGTTCAAAGAGTTATGTGGATTATTCACATGCTCAAGTAGTGAACTGCATTTAAGAATAAATTGATCATCATGCATTCCAAGAGTACTACTAAGAGTACTCATTTCTGAGACTAAACATTCCTTGCCTATAAGAGTACTCTCATCTTCCACGAAGAGATTTCCAACTCGAGGAGAAATGTCGTCACACCATAGTGGGTTAGCATATAGGCTATAGCTTCCAAGACAAGCCATGCCGTCAACATCACTTGCACCACTGGGTTCATTAGGAGTAAATAAACTATCTTCAAACAAGACATTGTGCCTAAAGAGAGAATGATCTAACCCGCAAATAGATTTAGAACTTTCACTCTCTAAGGAATCATTATCAAGTTTAAAAGATATGTCAAGCACATGATTAACCCTATGAGCCAAACAAACATTAGCATCTTTACCACAACATAGGCTCATAGGTTCACTCCTTTTTCCTTGGCCAACATCTTTAAATCCTTCACTCACAAGTTGGGCAGCAACTTCCTCCGGGAAGCTCTCAACGCAAGGTGCTTGGACAATTAGATTTTGTGGGTAGAGTTTGGGTAGCAATTGGCGTATAATTTCAATGTGCCATT
>NW_025881993.1:0-1254 GCF_002878395.1 Capsicum annuum
TAAAGCCCATTCAAGAAAAATCAATAAATGACCCCTCAATCACAAAACTAGTAGGGGACGGATTCATCCTCCAAACCCATTTAAGCCTATTTTATTCCAATACTACATAAAGCTCATTCAAGAACAATCAATCAATGACCCCTCAATCACAAAACTAGTTGGAGTGAACTACATGAATCCTCTATACCCGTTTCAAGCCTATTTTATTCTAATACTACATAAAGCTCATTCAAGAATAATAAATCAATAATCAGAACTACTTGGGGTGAACTACATGAATACTCCATACCTATTCAAACCTATCTTATTCCAATACTATATAAAGTCCATTCAGTAATATCAATCAATGACCCCCCAATCACAAAACTAGAAGGGACGGGTGAACTACATGAATCCTTCGTACCCATTCAAGCCTATTTTATTCCAATACATTTTTTTTATCAAGCAACCTATTTTATTCCAAACCTATATAAAGTACATCCAAGAATAATCAATCATTGACCCCCTCAATCACAAAACTAGTAGGGGAGAACTACATCAATCCGACATACCCCATTCAAGCCCATATCATTCCAATACTACATAAAGCCCGTTCAAGAATAATCAATCAATGACCCCTCAAACACAAAACTATTTGGTGTGAACTACATGAACATTTCAAGCCTATTTTATTCCAATACTGCATAAAAGCCCATTCAATAATAATCAATCAATGACTCCCTTAATCACAAAACTAAGAGGGGCTGGGTGAACTACATGAATCCTCTGTACAAATTCAAGCCTATTTTATTCGAATTCTACATAAAGCCCATTCATGAATAATACCCCCTCAATCACAAAACTAGTAGGGGAGAACTTTATGAATCTGTCATACCCATTGAAGCCTATTTTATTCTAATACTACATAAATCCCATTCAAGGATAATCAATCAATGACCCCTCAATCACAAAACTAGAAGGGGTGAACTACATGAAATGCTTCATTCCCGTTCAACCATATTTAATTTCAATGTTGCCCCGAAACTATGACTATATAAATTCAAGTACCAAACTATAAAATCCTATAAGAATAATAAATCAATCACCCACCCCACCCCCACCCCCAATTACAAAACATCTTGTGGTGAGAACTACATGAATCCTCCATACCTATTCAAGCCTATTTTATTCAAATACTACATAAATCCCATCCAAGAATAATCAATCAATGACTCCTCAATCACAAAACTAGTAGGGGACGGGTGAACTACATGA
>NW_025881994.1:0-1789 GCF_002878395.1 Capsicum annuum
ATGGTGATGGAATACTTCTCTAGGCTAATGTCAAGAATGAGACAGATCCCTGATTTCAGGTATCACCCTTTGTGTAAATATTTGAAGCTGACTCATCTTACCAACTTTGTTGATGATCTAATGATCTTTTGAAAAGGAAGTGAACAGGCTGTAACCAGAACTATAGAGGCTATTAGATGTTTCTCGGACACTACACGGTTGATAGCTAATAATGAGAAGTCCAATATGTTTATTGCAGGGATTAAAGATGAAGTTAAGAGGAAGATGTTAGACATCACAGGATTTGCAGTTGGTACCTTGCTTATTAGGTACCTTGGACTTCTATTGTCACACAAAATGGAACAAGCTTGATTGCCACCAGCAAAGTGTGAGACTTACAGAAAAGATTAGAGCTATATCAGCCAGACATTTATCTTATCCTATGCTGGACGATTACAAGTGGTGAATTCTGTGTTGCTTTCTCTGCAAAACTAATGGAGCTCAGTGTTCTTGTTGCCTCAAAATGTGTTGAAGTTGGTAGAAAAGAAGTGTCGAGATATTTTATGGGGGTGCAATGAGGAGAAAAGGAAAATTTTCTTAGTAGCATGATCTAAGATGTGTGCACCTAAGGCTCAGGGTGGACTGAATGTCAAAAATTGCAGGTAGTGGAATATATCCTCTGGTCAAACTGATTTGGTAGTTTTGGCAGAGAAAGGAGTAGCTTTGTGTATAATGGGTGCATAGTATTTTTGGGCTCAAGACCCTTCTAATAGCTGCAGTTGGTACTGGAAACACTTGTACAAAATCAAGCTGGGAATGGTTAGCTGGTATGATCAGGATAGATATACTCTCATCTCTAATGGAATGTATTCAGTTTCCATGAGGTACAATGCATTGTAGGGAGTGAGATCTACATTTGAGGGAGCTGAGTTAATTTGGAGTAAATTGTTATTGCCAAAACACAGGTTTCTAATTTGGATTGCAGTGCAGGAAAGGCTACTCACAAGGAAAAGATTAGCAAGAGTGGGACTGCACTGTGAGGATGACAAGTGTGTGTTCTGTTATAAGCAGGTGATCGAGAGTGCTAGGCACTTGTTTGCAGAATTTGACTGGTCCAAAGAGGTATGGCATGGTCTCACCGGATGGCTTGGAATTACGGTCAACCTGGAAGATGTACAGATGACTATGTATATATTAAGTAAGGTATGATGAAGATTCATGAATGCCACTGATAATGGAGATAATACTCCGAGGTACTCAACGTGACGTATGGATTTACAGTATAAAGAGTCAAAAATGAAATGCGTAAACAGCTGATGCAACATTAAAGAGGCAAAAAAGACGGGTCTCTCCAAAATGTCAGTTTCAAGACCTTGAAAACAGAGAACACATAAGGCAAAACATCGCATGCTTGTATATCATGGATGAAAAACATACTGTTTTTGATTACAAAACAATTCCTTCCTAAATGCTCTCTGACCTTTTCCTTGTCTACATCCATAATTGTCATTATGTAGGTGACAAACATAGTCAGCAGACAGTAAGGTCAGATAATGATACAATACAAACTTGGTAAGTATCAAAAACAACACAAAGCAGTCCACTAATCAAGAAGGAACCCGAGAGCTCAACAACACCCAAATCTCGGGTCCAACAACAACAAGAACAAGGTGTAAATGACACCAAAAACGGCCACTTCCACAATAGAAAAACAACAACATAACAAGAAGAACAACACTAACATAACAAGAATCCAACGTTTACAACAAGAACCAACGGGTTCACTAGACAACACAACTAGTACATGGAA
>NW_025881995.1:0-2100 GCF_002878395.1 Capsicum annuum
AATTGTTAAGTGCAGGAATTTTAATGGGGATTTTATTGTTTTGAATGTGGTTTGGTAGGTGACTTAGTTGGTTGAATACGGTTATGTGTTAAAACTTTAAAGGTGATTTTTTTGTTTTGACTATGGTTTGGTAGGGGACTTTGTTGGTTAAAATAGTTAAGTGTAGGGAATTTAAAGGAGATTTTTTTTTCGAATGTGGTTTGGTAGGTTACTTCGTTGTTTTTAATGGTTAAGTGTAGGGACTTTAAAGAGAATTTTTTTGTTTTTTACGTGGTTTGGTAGGTGACTTAGTTGATTGAAAACGGTTAAGTGTAGGGACTTTAAAGGGGTTTTTTTTATTTTGAGTGTGGTTTGGCGGGTGACTTAGTTGGCTGAAAATGGTTAAGTGTAGAGACTTTAAAGGAGATTTTTTTGTCTTGGATGTGGTTTCGTAGGTGACTTTGTTGGTTGAAAATGGTTAAGTATAGATACTTTAAAGGGGATTTTTTTGTTTTGAATATGGTTTGGTAGGTGAGTTAGCATGATGAAAATGATTTAAGTGTGAGGACTGTAAAGAGTATTTTTTTGTTTTTAATGTGTTTTGGTAGGTGACTTAGAAGGTTGAAAACGGTTTAGTGTAGGCATTTGAAAGGAGATTTTTTTCTTTTTGAATGTGGTTTGGTAGGTGACTTAGTTGGTTGAAAACCGTTAAGTGTAGGGACTTTAAAGTGGATTTTTTTGTTTTGAATGTCGTTTGGTTGGTGACTTTGTAACTTGAAAATAGTTAAATGTAGGAACTTTAAAAAGGAATTTTTTGTTTTGAATGTGGTTTGGTCGGTGACTTAGTTGGTTGAAAATGGTTAATTATAGTGACTTTCAAGGGATTTTTTTAATTTTGAATGTGGTTTGGTAGGTGACTTAGTTGGTTGAAAACGGTTAAGTGTAGGGACTTTAAAGGGAATTATTTTTGTTTTGAATGTGGTTTGGAAGGTGACTCAATTGGTTAAAAATGGTTACGTATAGGAACTTTAAAGGGGATTTTTTGTTTTGAATGTGGTTTGGTAGGTGATTTAGTTGGTTGAAAAGAATTAAGTGTAGGGACTTTAAAGGCGATTTTTTTGTTTTGAATATGGTTTGTTTGGTGATTTAGTTGGTTGGAAATGATCAAGTATGAGGGCTTTAAAGTGAATTTTTTGTTTTTGAATGTGGTTTGGTAGGTGACTTGATTGCTCAAAAATTGTTAAATGTAGGAAGTTTAAAGGGGTTTTTTTTTTTGTTTTGAAAGTAGTTTAGTGGGTGACTTAGTTGGTTGAAAATGGTTATGTGTAGGGACTTTAAAGGGGATTTTTTTTGTTTTGTATGTGGTTTGTAGGTGACTTAGTTGGTTGAAAACAATTAAGTGTAGGGACTTTAAAGGGGATTTTTTTTATTTTGAATGTGGTTTTGTTGGTGACTTAGTTGGTTGAAAATAGTTAAGTGTAGGGACTTTAACGGTGATTTTTTTTGTTTTATATGTGGTTTGATAGATAAATTAGTTGGTTGAAAATGGTTATGTGTGAGGGCATTAAAGTAATTTACTTAATTTTAATGTGGTTTGGTAGGTGACTTGATTGCTTGAAAATGGTTAAATGTTGGAACTTTAACGGGGAGTTTTTTCTTTTGAATGTCGATTGGCTGGTGACATTGTCACTTGAAAATGGTTAAGTATAATAACTTTAAGGGGATTAATTTGTTTTGAGTTTGGTTTGGTAGGTGACTTAGCTAGTTGAAAATGGTTAAGTGAAGAGACTTTAAAGGGGATTTTTTGTTTTGAATGTGCTTTGGTAGGTGTTTTAGTTGGTTGAAAATGGTTAAGTTTGAGAGATTTAAAGTGATATTTTTTGTTTTGAATGTGGTTTGGTAGGTGACTTAGTTGGTAGAAAATGGTTACGTATATGGACTTTAAAGCGGATTATTTTTGTTTTGAATTTGGTTTGATAGGTGATTTAGTTGGTTAGAAATGATTAAATATAGGGACTTTAAAGGACATATTTTTTTTATGTTGAATATGGTTTGTTGATTTAGTTGGTTGGAAAAATGGTTAAGTGTAAGGACTTTAAAGTGAATTTTTATTTTTTGAAT
>NW_025881996.1:0-1850 GCF_002878395.1 Capsicum annuum
ACTATCATGAATATGTCTAAGTACTGCTTGAACACCCAATTTATCAAGTCCATGAAAGCTGCAGTGGCATTGGTAAGACCAAAGGACATGACTAAGAATTTGAAATGACCATACCGAGTATCAAAAGTTGTCTTCGGGATGTCACATTCTCTAACTCTAAGCTGATGATAGCCTGATCTGATTCTATCTTAGAGAAATAATTGGCACCCAGAAGTTGGACAAATAATTTATCAATTTTAAGAAGTGGATACCTGTTCTTAACTGTGATTTTATTGAGCTAACGGTAATCTATGCACATCTTAAGAAAATCGTTCTTTTTGCGCACGAGTAAGACTGGTGCGCCTCATAGGGAAATGTTGGGTTAGATGAATCCCTTATCTAAGAGATCCTTCAACTGTTCTTTCAGTTCTTTGAGCTCTGCTAGCGCCATTCTATATGGTGGAATAGAGATAGGCTGAGTGTCTGGAAGAAGATCAATGCCAAAGTCTATTTCCCTTTTGGGAGAAATACCTGGAAGATCTTCAGGAAAAATATCTGAATACTCATTCACAACTGGGACAGACTCAAGACTAGGAGTTTTATAACCAGAGTCCTTAACATGAACGAGATGGTAAAAATATCCCTTAGATATTATTTTCCTTGCCCGAAGATAGGAAATAAGTTGACCCTTGAAAGATGAAGTACTACCCCTCCACTCTAAGATGGGCTTATTTAGAAATTGAAACTGGACTATTCTATTTCTATAGCCTACTATGGCATAGTAGGAATAAAGCCAATCCATGTCGAGAAAAACAGTGAAATCAGTCATCTCTAATTTAACTAAGTCTGCTGAAATGACTTTCTGGAATATCATGACCGGTCAATTCCTGTATAGCCACCAGTCTATGATGGCTTTACCCACTAGGGTAGAGACTAAGAAGGGCTCTGCTAGAATTTCAGGACTGACTCCAAAATCTCCTGCTATATAGGGAGCAACAAAATACAAGGATGCACCTAGATCTAGCAAAGCGTAAACATGAGCATAAAAGATCTGTAATGTACCAGCAACTACATCAGAAGAATTTTCCTGATCCTATCAGGTCTGAAGAGCATAAAGTCTATTTGGGTGTTGCCCACTAGTAGCACAGAAAGTGGCACCCTGCTGATTTGGGCGATCGAAATGAGCTGTGGAATAGTTCTGCTGACCCTGATAACCCAAATGGGGACAATCTCTAACTTTGTTGCATGGTTTTCCACAACTAAAACAGACATCGCTACCAGCTCTGCAAGCACCCTTATGGTTCTTACCACAAGTCTGACAAGGAGGATAAGTACGGGCGTTGCTAACATTGCCCTGAGACTGAGAGCCTGGCGCTCTATCTCTGAACTTAGGAGTTGGAGAACTGGCTGAAGAAGGAGCTAGAACTGATGGCTTAGGATGAAAATAAGAATGGTTTCCTCCTTCTGATTTGGGCTGAGCAAAGTTGAAACTGCCTGACTTTGCTCTCTTTTTTCTTCTCCCCCTCTTCCTAAATCTCTACTCCTCTATCTACTGAGTATGATTTATAAGCCTGGCTAAAGTCATGTCACTATTTAGCATGGCAGATCTACACTTATTTACCACACTGTCATTCACCTCTAAAATGAACTTACTCATCTTGAACATGATATCCGTAACCACATAAGGGGCGTAACTGGCTAATTGAGTAAACTTAAGAGAATACTCTTTCACCATCATATTGCCCTTCCTGAGGTTAATACACTCTAGCACCTTATCTTCTCTAAGATCTTGGGGAAAGAATCTATCTAAGAATGCCGTGACAAAATCCTTCCACTCTATAGAACCTACATCATCTAACCTTTCAGACTTC
>NW_025881997.1:0-2295 GCF_002878395.1 Capsicum annuum
CCAAACTCTATATCAAGGAGTTGGTTAGATTGCACGGTGTTTCATTGTCCATTATCTCAGACAAAATTACCCAGTTCACCTCTTATTTCTGGAAAGCATTCTAAAAGGGTCTCGGTACCCGAGTTCATCTCAGTACATCCTTCCATCCTCAGATCGATGGTCATGCAGAAAGGACCATTCAGACTATAGAAGATATGCTAAGGGCATGTGCAATTGATTTCAAGGGAAATTGTGATGATCACATGCCTTTGATTGAGTTTGCATACAACAACAACTATCATTCTAGTATTGATGTGGCTCCATTTGAAGATCTCTATGGTAGGAGATATAGATATCCAATTGGTTGGTTCAAATTTAGTAATGTCTTAGTCATAGGTCCTGACTTAGTATTCGATGCCTTAGAAAAAGTCCAGTTAATCAGACAAAGACTCTGGGCTTCTCAGAGACGATAGAAGTCTTAAACAAATGTTTGTAGAAAAGATCTCAATTTTTAGGTTGGTGATCATATCTATCTAAAGATCTATCCTATGAAGGGAATGAATAGATTCAGCAAGAAGGGAAAGCTCAGTCCTCGATATGTCGGTTCCTTCAAGATTCTCAGTCATTTTGGCAATGTAGCTTATGAGCTCGAATTGCCTTCAAATCTAGCCTCAGTTCATCTAGTATTCTATGTCTCTTTTCTCAAGAAGTGTATAGGGGGCCCACCAGTCGTAGTCCCTATTCAGAGCATTGATATTCAGAATAGTCTCTTTTATGAAAAGATTCCAATCAAAATCTTAGACTATCAGACTCATAGATTGAGGAACAAAAAAGTCCCTCTAGTTAAAGTTCTGTGGAGAAATCATTCTATTGAGGGAGCTACTTGGGAAGTAGAAGCATATATGCGTACCAAGTATCCTCACCTTTTCTCCACCAACTCCGATCAAGCTCAAGGTAACAGTTCTCCTTAAGGTTACTCAGTTTCATGATCAGTGTTAATCACGAACTTGGTATTCATTTTCATGTTCATGTTTCCAGTATAAACTTGATATCAAGTACCATTGCATATTCAGTCATGCATTCATGTATCAACTCAATTATATAATTATGCATTAGAAATGCATTCTCATTACAAGAAACTTAGTTCCTCGGAACATTCAGTCATGCATTCATGAATCAGTTATACATGCATTAGATATGCATGTTCAGTATGTTATGTTCATCTTGTTAGTCATAAGATCATATTCCAGTTATTAATGTTTAGTTCATGTTCAGCTTATTTTTTCTCCTCTCAGTCAGTCTCATTTGAGGACGAATGTGTTCAAGGGGGAGATATTGTAATACCCGAAAGATTTCTGGCAAATTTCATCCCAAGAATGCCTAGTATTAGTTTCTAAAGTGAAGGATAATTATTACATGAAGAATTTTCAATATTTTCACTTTTTTTCATATGGAAAATTCAATAAGCTTTCCATTGATATATGATTCGCTTAAATTCGATAACCAGGTAAGAAGTTATGACTATTTCAAGTTTTCGTCATTAAAAAGCACCATATTAGTCAGTGGCGCACCACACCACAAGAGGAAATGGTGTTTGGAAATTTTCAGTAGGTGTCCGTGATTATGGCATGTCGCATCAGCACTCAAATTCAGAATTGTCCTTTTCGCAGTGTCTCAGCGCTATTTCCCCCGCATCGCACCAAAGTTCCAGGTCACGAAGGAAGGGGCAACGCAATGGCTCTACGTTGCGCCATCCGTCAATTTTTGAAATGCCCGTTTCTAGTGAAACGGCCCAATAATGCCGCGTTATGCCAGGTGCCCAGTTCGGGAAAATTTTACAGAAATTAAATAATGCGTCCAGGGTTAAAAGGTGCAATTTACTACCCCTATTTAAACCCAATAACACCTGATTTAGCTATTCTTCACCCAAAATATAATATTTTTTCTCAAGTTTCTCTCAAGAACAAGCTAAGGTTTTTATTGGAGATTCAAATTCAAGAATGTTTCACCATCAATCTTCACAAAATCACAAACTAAGGTATGCATGGTGTTCATTCATGGATTCCTTTCATCCCTGAAGCCCCTGAATTCCTTTTCTAAATTCAAGTTATGGATTTTCTTATGGAGTGTATGATTGGGCTGATTTTGTTCATGTTGATAATTAGTAATTGAATTGTATTCCATGAATGAGTGTTAAATTCCATATGGTTTTATTTGTAATGGTATAGATTCATGAAACCCTACGACTAAACCCTTGAATGATTAAATTGGAATTGAATAATGACAGTTAATTATTGTATGATGTTGTTTACATAT
>NW_025881998.1:0-2233 GCF_002878395.1 Capsicum annuum
AGAAGAGGGGCATGGATGCCCCGGTCCGTAGGTGTGAGAGGCTAGCGTTGGATGGTTTTAGGCGGGGTAGGGGTAGGCCGAAGAAGTACTGGGGTGAGGTGATTAGTCGGGACATGGAGCAGTTACAGCTCACCGAGGACATGACCCTAGATAAGAAGGTCTGGAGGACGCGAATTAGGGCAGAGGACTAGGGCCAGTTTGGGTCGCTAGTGTAGGGAATTACTTGGTGGGGGTTTTATTCCTGTTATGATTCCGTGTTCTATGTTTTATTACGAATCTATGTGCTTTCCTATGTTTTATATTATTTATGGGTGCCGTATTTATGTTATGTAATCTTGTGCTGTACTTTACTATGTGTTTGTGTGGTATCTCGTGCCTTGAGCCGGGGGTCTATCAGAAACAACCTTCCTACTTCTTTAGAGGTAGAGGTATGGACTGCGTACATCTTACCCCCCCTAGACCCCACTAGGTGGGAATACACTGGGTTTGTTGTTGTTGTTGTTGATCATCAGAAACTGATTAAAATATTAGGTGATCTTATGGAACTTCTGCATGTTACCTCTCGTCCAGATTTAATAGAGGCTTTGTTGACCTTTTGGGATCCAAGTAGTTTGGTGTTCAGGTTTGGGGAATGTGAAATGACTCTTACTTTGGCAGAAATATCCGGTTTGTTGCATTTGCCCTATATCGAGAGGGATATGATCCGAGCACGAAATCATACTGGAGTGAGATTTTTGCAGTCTTGTGGTTTAAAAAGTAAGGGTATGCGTTTGGTTTGTTTAAGTGATTTGTGGATTTCCTTAGATTTTTTGTTCGCTAGGTTCAGGCCCTCGGAAGGTTTTGATTGCTTTTGGGATGAATTTCATATGACTAAGGAGAAGTGGGAGAGAAAGCGTCTTGAAGTCTTCACCCTCGCTTTGTTAGGTACTTTAGTGTTTCTACTAGAAGAAAGACGTATTAATACCCGTTTGCAATCTGTGGTGATGACTCTATTTCATAAGGATCAAAATGACAAGGGCATTAATCAAAAGGGCAGGTTCACTCTCATACCCATGATCTTAACAGAAATATATAAGGCTTTAATCGAATTGAAGGGGGGGATGGGATTTTTTGAGGGCAGTAACCTGATATTGCAGTTATGGATGATAGAGCATTTGCATGCGCCTTCTTTAGTTAGACCAGATGTGGTAGATCGTTGTATTCCCAATCGAGTGAAAGCCATGGACTCCAGGTTGCGTTTGGATAAATTCTCGTTACCCGTGGGAGTCGAGGCTTGGATTGAATTTCTTGAATCAATAACCGGGGATAACATTTTGTGGACTTATCTGTGGCTTCGACCGAAGATAATCTTGTTGGGTTGTCAAATGCAGCTTCCTTTAGTTATGTCAGGGCTCAATTGTACTAGACCATATAGTCCTTCTAGGGTAATGCACCAGTTGGGTAGGCTGCAGGACGTGCCACCAGCAGTGGATCTTCTGAAGGATATTGAGTACTTCAAGGACCAAGCCTTAGGTGAGAGCAAGTACGAGCAGTTTTGGAAGCATGCAACAAAGCTAGGTGTGGACACACTCAAAGAAAGTTTGGATAATCCGGGGTACACTCAGGGATATGGGGTCTGACTTCAATCTATCCCTCGGGGTATCAGTCAACTCTTACCAGCGCAGCTTAGAGGGAGAATACAGGAAGAATGCATAGTTGACGACTATCAGGATGAAAGTGCGGGGTCCAAAGCAAAAACACTGAGAGTTTAGTTAGCAGATTTGTTCAAGACGGTGGAAAGGTGTCAGAATAATCTTTCCAAGTGCACTCCTCATGAGGCAGGAATACGGGCCCGAAGCTTCTTCCCTAATATCAGGGCGTCTTTAAAGGATATGCTACAAAGTTTAAATGGGAGAAAGAGAACTTCACAAGCAGGTCCATCTTAGCCAGGGTCATCACGCAGAGCACCAGTCTGAAAGACCATTTCTTATCTTATTTCAGTTTAAGTCTTTTATGTGTCTGTCATTGTAGGGTGGTGTCTGCTTTAAGTTAAAGTCAAGTTGTTGTTGGTATTAGGGTCTTTATTAGTAATTTCACGAATGTCGTCTTAGGGGTCTAGAATGTTGTTCCGTATTTGATGTTTAGTTTTAGAGTGGTCCTAAATTCTTTGTATGTTTTTGTTGTTTCTTTCGTCAAAATGCTATGATGTTACGTCTTTTCTTTGTTTGTTTATTTTCGTTTCCGCAAAAAAAAA
>NW_025881999.1:0-1782 GCF_002878395.1 Capsicum annuum
AAAATGACTATCAAATATTTGTTGACTCTGTTAACGCCAAAGACAGTCAACTTATATAGCTTTCTATGGGCTTTCATGGTAAATATTTCTTTTATTATGATATGATTCATTGTTTTAATTCAATAATGTTTTTAATTTATTGGCGTTATGTTATAGGCTTGTGCATTTGAAGTCATTCCTTATTTGAGACAACAAGTGAACTACCAGGAAGAAATTTCCTGTCCAAGAATCCTGAGATGGTTGTCGGCCAAAACTGATAAAGATAAAAAATTTCTTGATCTTTTTAATCCCCCGAAGGAAGCACTAAGTCTAATTCTAATCAAGTTTTTGTTTTGATTAATGATTATTTTAAATGATTTCATCATCATTCTAATATATGTACTAATTTGTTTTAGATTTTCCATTCGTGGCTTGTTCCGAGCAATCAAGAGTTGAAGATGCCATTTTTATTACTTTACGGTCTGTATAAACTTTATCGGACCCTAAGGTCATTGATAGAATAAAAATGGAATTATTTAGAGCAACAACTATCACAAGAAAAATAATTTTGGAGGGTGGGCTTATTGTTGTTGATAATGGGAGTGGTAGTGGTAGTGGTGCTGCTGTTGGGTCTAGTGATACTCCTCTTACAGTTTTTGAAACAACAAACCATTATGATTATGATCATACTGTTTATACAGATTTTTCCACATCTAGCGAATGTTCTGCATGCAAATATCAAGACTGTAAGGCGAAATATGATGGAGTGATTAATGCTATTAATGCACTAACTACTTCTGTAAAGGAAATGGCATCTAAGAGGGTGTCATTCCATTAAAGAGGATTTCATATCCATACACTCGACTAGAGATCAAGGTGAATAAGAGGAGAAGGAAAGATATTTCCAAGGCATCATCAAACATTGAAAAAATCAAAATTGCAACGCCTCTGTCTTTGTCTTGCACTGCTGTTCAATGTACAAGGTCCACAAGAAAGCAACATGAGCTGAAGAAGGTGAATGTATATCATCTGTTCCAACAAACAAATAGGCACATATCTGTTTCAACAGATGATACATCTATCATCTGTTCCAATAAATAAATAGGCATATATTTATTTCAATAGATGATACATCTGCTGAAAATTATCAAACAAATATATACATCTGCTGAAACTGTTGTCTAACCTGTTACATCAGATGTGTTATCTATTGCAACATATGTCCGTCGATTTCAATAAATCAAACAGATGAGTCTTATGTTGCAATAGATGGGTCATCTGTTCAAAATTATCGTACCGCTCTATTTTACCTATTCAAATTTATCCCAATAGATGATCCATCTATTGCAACATAAAACTCATCTGTTGCAATAGATGGACAATCTGTTGTATATCTGTAATTAGCATTGACAATTCTGGCTTTTCATGTGGATGTCACAGTAGAAGCTACTGTTGAAGAGCATAATATCACAGTTGATAATCCATCAACTGCTTCCAAAGAAAACAAAAAGTAGAGCCTATCAGTTTGAGAGAACGTAAGAATTACCCATTTTAAGGGTTCGAACGAGGCTCTAAAAAAACTAACAAAGTTGATCAACGAATATTCAGAATGGATTGTCGATGGGCTGTTAAAGCATCATGCCGGCAGGTACATAAATTAATTTTAAAGATATTGATTGATACAATTATTGATGTAAAAATATGGCATTAACACATATAAATCATCATGTAGAAAATAAAATGACGAATACTACAAAGTAAACGAATCGAGTCTTGATTTTGATATGTTCGACTTTGTTGTTG
>NW_025882000.1:0-1874 GCF_002878395.1 Capsicum annuum
AAAAAAATCAAAGCAATCATATCGGCTTATTAAAATTATAAATCAAATCAAACCAACATAAAATTAATTTTTTCGGTTTAGATTTTAGTCGGTTTTTTCGGGTTTTTGTTTTGTTTTTCTTTATATTCTTTAGTTTTTATAATTACATTGTCATCGAAGACTAAATCAAATATATATTTTCATTCATGTGCTAATAAAAAATTACAATTATGAAAAAATGAGAAATTAAAAAGTGAGATGAAGAGTGAAAAGTTTAAGTTTTAAATTTATATTGGATTCTGAATCATTTGATTAGCAATTAATGGACAAATTTTACAATTTAAAGGCCCAAATCTGAATATATATCTACATGTACTTTCAAATTATTGAAAACTACTTAAACTAGTTGAAAAAGTACTTAAAAAGTAGATTATAATTAATATTTTATGTGTTAAAAGTTAGTATTATAATTATAGTTATATGTATAATAAATAATATATATACATAATTATAATATAATTATATATAATTTTATATATATGTCGGTTTGACTTTTTGTTGGTCAACACCAAATCAAATCAAGAATGGTCGGTTTTTTTTTTTCTAGCGCCAAACCAAACCATAAGTCGGGTTTTTTTCTCAGTTTAGTTTGGTTCATCGGTTCGATTTGACTTAACGATTTGGTTTGTACACCCCTAATTCAAACACAAAGAAGGATTTTAATAGCTAAATTTTAGTAAATTTTAAAGTCGTAAATACTAAATAAATGATTAGATGAATTTTTTATTTAATGTGAAATCTATTTTTAAAGAGCAAAAAATGAACTACATCTCCCTGAGGTATGGCTTTCAAGTGGGCCGGACTGGGCCAACACGAAATCAGCCCGTGTTATTTAACCGAGTTGACGGTCGAGTCGGGCCGGGTTGGGGTCTAAGTGGGCCGGGCCGGGCCCAACAGTAAAAAAATTAAAATCCACCTAACCCGGCCCACTTAACCCAACCCGGTCAAACCCACCAAACCCCGGTCAAACCCGGTTAAAAAATTGGTCAAACCCGGTCAAAAATATAAAAAAAAAAACTTTATTTCAATATACATTACATATACCCACCTATATACATTATAAATACGTTAAATAATATATATACACTATATATATAGTATATACTACATTAGAATTTAAAAAATATATACACATATACACAATTAGTGAATTACTCATATATACGCACCATTCAATGTATATATACTACTACTTATAAAATATACTACAATATATATACATTACAATATATATAGATATACTTATACACTAATTTATAAAACATATACACATGTATACGTTAAATATACACTTCTATAGAAGATATATGCACAAATATACAAAACATATGCTACTTAATATAATAAATTAATAATATTTGGTAGTAAATTAATAATATATTAGAAGTAAGCTTT
Organism: Capsicum annuum; assembly: GCF_002878395.1. Classification (NCBI taxonomy): domain Eukaryota; kingdom Viridiplantae; phylum Streptophyta; class Magnoliopsida; order Solanales; family Solanaceae; genus Capsicum; species Capsicum annuum. The sequence continues at coordinate 1,435 of NW_025882000.1, forward strand.
TAATTTAAAGTAGAAAACTAGAAATTCAATTTAAAATTTTAAATCGTTAAATGAAAAAATATAAAAAGCAAGAACTAATGAGTGAATGAATTTGGGGAATTTTATTGATTACAAAATGATCCAAAATTTATAATTTACATGAATGAAAAATCTACAAATTATGCATCATTTTTTCCAACTCATCCATGTTAATATTAACGGGAACTTGCATAGGATAGTCGAAGTCAACGGTGGCAAAACCATGCATTGGACTTGATTCTGCTGAGTTCTCCCGTGAAGTCATAATTTCTTCAACTTTCAGCTGGTCGCTCGGCTCTGGTTCCATTCCTTGGTTTCTTCTTTCCGCTCTAATCCAATCTCTGAGGCAAACTAGAACATTCATTGCATTGCTTCCCAATGAGTGTTGGTTGTCTCCAAGCTGCTGTCGTCCCTGACTAAAG
>NW_025882001.1:0-1538 GCF_002878395.1 Capsicum annuum
AAATAGAAGATGGTAGAAATTCTAAATCCCCTCCTCATTCCAAGCATCAATGGGAGGATCTTAGATTGTGTGCTCCCCTATATGATCCTAAGTTCTACTAGCATTTGTTCATTTGATATATCATTTACAAGTCGTGTGTTCATAATTCTATGTGTTCTACTTGTTTATACAGAAAATGAGGGAAATCACGCTATACTAAAATAGTTTTCATTAAGTTACATGGTCAGGAGAGGGGTTTTACTTATCATATTTTCATTTCATGTGTTATATCTATTGATATGCCATGTGAGCTTTGTATACATTATTTTAGTTACCCCACAGATTTAGTTTAGTCTTATTCACAAAGGAAACTCTAGAAAAAAAAGTTATGGGGAAAATTCTAGGGTTAGTCAAGTCATTAGCTATACCTCTCATTCGAGGACGAATGATCCAAAGGGGGAGATGATGTAACGCTCCGTACATCCCAAACATAGACCAACTTAGCATAGATGAAAGTATTTAAACTCGAGATAGGTATTTGAGCTTAAAGTTAAAGGTAAGTGTTAAGTTAAGTAGAGGGATCAATATTTTGGAAAAATTAAGAGAAAATAAGTGAGGTGCTTGCTTGACTTAATTAAGCTAATAGGTGACTAGTAGGTGCGTCACCTACTTATACTATTGGACAAAATTGAGGCCTATATTATTGGACATATTAAAGGCCTAAATTAAGTAAAAGAAAAAAGGAAAGATGAGCAGCCCAATACCTATTCTATTTAAGGCCCAAATGTTCATCCCAATGCCTATTCTATTTAAGGCCCAAATGTCCAGCCCAATACCTATTCTATTTAAGGCCCAATATGGTGTGATCCAATTAGAAATAAACCAAGTAGGTGCATCACCTACTTGGACTTTTTGAGCAGCTTAAATATCCAAGTAGGTGCATCACCTACTTGGACTAATTTTGACCAATATGTGGCTGGAAATGAGCAAAAAAGAGGCGGTCAAGTGGAAGGATTTATAAGGTCCATTTAGTTCATTTTCTCTTCATTCTTGCAAAAAATCAGATTATAATTAGCTCCCTCTCTCTTTTCTCTCAAGCCTAAAACAGCCGCCTCTTTTCTCTCCTAGGGTTCTTGAAGAAACCCTCCTTATTTCCAGCTAAGGTAAGTGAAAATAACTATGTTTTATATTTAATCATGTCATGGGAAGTTATGAAAATCAAGTTATTGTTTTGTTTGAAATATAGGGCAGACCTTTTTTACCAAGCTTGGCAGTCCACTTCTCTTTAATCTCCAAAATATTTCCCAATAGTATTTGGTTCAACTTGAAGGGAAACTTAGCATCTTGATGGAGTGCACTTTAAGAAAGAAAATTTTAGAAATAAAGGTAAGGTTAATGCCCCGATTTACCCCTCCTTTTGTATAAGCCTTGATGGAGGATTTTATATATGCTGTTGTAAAGAACTCATGGGACGGTGATCGAAAGCCGTGAGTTCAATATCTTATATTGTGCTGAAGGATCTTAGGACTGTTTAGGTGATGTCTATAGGTGTTGTTGTT
>NW_025882002.1:0-3048 GCF_002878395.1 Capsicum annuum
TTTGGTTTGAACTGATGTACTGGGTAAGTGCCCTTTATCAAAAGGCTTATTTGTTTTCAAATCGACCAATTTGCTTGGCATTGGTAGGGTGAGCTTTGGAAATTCTGCCAAAGCCGAGAATTTGTTTTGGAACGGAGTCTGGAGTTCCATCTTTAGTGTAGGCCTCTGAGGGACTGATGGTCTCAACGGGTTAGTTAATGCGGAGGGGGAATCGAATGGTCTAGCCATCCGGGTTTGGTCTTGTTTGCTTTCTGCTGGGACTTTTCCCAGGGTGGAGGGTCTCTTGTTAGAAAATCAGGAAGGGAATTATTTTCTCCTTTTATAAACTCAATTTGAAAATCAAAGCTAGACAGGAGAGCTTGCCATCTAGCAAATATTTGTTTTGAAACAAGATTTTTAACGTCTTTTTGCAAAATTTCTTTAGCAGATTTACAATCTACTCTAAGCAAAAATTCTTTATAAACGAGGTCATCTTGAAACTTTATGATACATAGCACTATAGATAAAACTTCCTTTTTAACAGTGCTGTAGTTTTTCTGTGCGGAATTCCATATTCCGGAAGTAAATCTGACTAACTGCTCAGGAGAATTCTTATTGATCTTTTGTTTCAGTATACCCCCATACCCAATATCGGAAGCATCGGTTTCGACTATCATGAAGGCTTCAGGGTTAGGAATACCTAGACACGGAAGGTTTTGGACCAAGTTCTTGATCTGGATGACCGCATTGGTTTGGTCAAGACTCCAAGGAACTGGGGTTTTCTTGAGTCTTTTGTAAAGAGGCTCACAGACCTGTCTAATATTAGGGATAAAATCTGCAACGTAATTAAGACTTCCTAAGAATCTGTGGAGTTGCGTTTTATCAATAATTTCATTAGGGAATTTAGAGGAGAACTCAATGGCTCGGCAAATAGGTTTATAGATACGTTGGTAAAGATCGTGTCCTAAGAATCTGACAGACGTTTGGAAGAGCTTCATCTTTGTGGCACTAACAACCAAACCATTATGTTTAACAATTTTAAAGAAAGTATTTAAATGTTTGAAATGAGAATCAATGTTCTCTGAGAAAATGAGCACATCATCAATATAAACAATCGACATATAAGTATAGGGATTGAAGATATTGTTCATAATATTTTGAAACTCTGAAGGAGCATTTTTGAGACCGAAAGGCAAAACATTCCATTCATAATGCCTAAAAGGGACATTGAAAGCTGTTTTGTATTTATCCTTTTCAGCTATTTGAATCTGCCAGAATCCTGACTTCATATCAAATTTACTGTAAAGGTTGGCCTTGAAAGTTCTTTTGAGAAGATCCCTTTTGTTAGGGATTGGATGCCTGATCCATTTTAAGACGACATTCAAAGGCTTGTAATTTATTACAAGTCTAGGGGTGCCGCGCTCCTTCTCTGCACTGTTATTGACATAAAAGGCAGAGCAACTCCAAGGGGAGTTAGAGTTTCTAATAATACCATTTTTGAGGAGATGATCTATTTCCTTTTTGCAGATTTCCATCATCTCATGGTTCATTTTGATAGGTCTGGCTTTAGTGGGAATGGTTTGTTCGTCAAACCCTGGGATGTAAGGAAGTTCAACCAAGTGTTTCTTCCGTTCCCAGAAAGCATTAGGGAATTCGAAACAAATTCCTTTTTCAAAAGCTTTGTGGAGATTGGTTATTTTAGTAATCATCTCCGGGGTTTTCAAGGATTGCTCAATTTTTTTGATATGAACATCTTGTTTAAGAAAATTGACATGAGAAGAAAGTCTGTTAATTTTAAAAACCGTTTGTTCTTTAATAAGGTTTCCTTCTTCTTTCGAGAGGGGCCTGAACAACGGGAAGAACAAGGTTTGGTTTAGGAGAGTAGTACGAATTCCATCATAGTCACTCCAGTAAGGTCTAATCTGGTTGACGAAAGGTATTCCTAGAATGATATCTTCAGTGATATCTTTGGTGATGACGAAGTCATTAACAAGGCAAATGCCATTGTTACAGACATGAGCTTTAGGGAGTTGATAATGAATTGTCATTTTTTCTCCCGTCGCTGAGTAAAGACGAGAGGTACTCTTTGTAAGGTACTTTGTAGGCACAAGACCTTTAATGATACAGCTACTATCTACTCCTATATCGAAGAGGGCGACTCTGTTAAGAACGAAGTCTTTGTTTATGACGATTTTCATGGCTATATGTTCGCTATAAGCCTTTATGGCGGAAATAGCTTTGCCGGACGTGGAAGGAGAATCTGAGCCAGGAAAATAACTAGGCTCTGGTTCTCTATGATGGTCATTAGGGATGATTGGGAAAGTCTTGGGGGACTCTGGAGGAGAATTCTTTTCAGGGGGGGAAATACTTTTGAGGACTTGATCTGTAAGAACGTTGAGTTCTACCTGGTCAAGACGAATCTTCAGATTCTTGATTTCTCCCTTTAGGGTGGAGATTTCCCCTTTGAGATTAGCAATAGATGGCTCTGCAGGTTTATCGAATCTTAACAGAACCTGTTTCATGCTGAAAGGCTGAATAACTGGTTTAGGGGGTTTTTCTTCGTGAGAAAGTATTAATCGTTTGAGTTCTAGAAGATATTTATTTCTAGCCTCATCATCTTGGATGTGTTCTATAATGTCAAATAGGATTTCTTTAGGATTTCCAGAAATGATATTAACAGTTTTCCTGGTGCAAGTGCAAAAGGTACTGTTACAAGTACATTCTTGACCAGACTGGGATTGATCTGACTCATAAGCAGCATTGATGAATTCCTCATCGCTGTAGTCCTCACTTGATGAGGTATAGGAGGACTCTGAAGAATCAGGCGAGTCTTCCATTATAGAAAATAAACTAGCTCTGGTTTCTTCTGAGAGATCTAGCTGGTTTAATTTCTTCTTCTTACTGGACTTCCAATCCTTCACTCTGTGGCCTGTCTTGCCACAAGTTCAACAAGTATCTTTATCCTTAGAGATCTTTCTCTTGGTAGATTTTCAACTTGGTTTATAAGAATCTCGTTTGAAGGGTCTCTTACTAGAAGTAGCCTTCTTGTGAGGTTTGGAGGTCCTTTTC
>NW_025882003.1:0-2436 GCF_002878395.1 Capsicum annuum
TTTTTTTAATCTAAGGCTATAAGTGTGATGGAAGATTGAGGCAAATATTTGGTATATGTCATGGTTAGTTGAGAATTTCATGTGTGTCTTCTTAAGAATGGTGCAAGAAAGTTATTTATTGATAGAAGTATTAGAGAATATGGAAAAATTCCTAGCTGGGTTTGTTGCCTAGAAGTTTATATGCGATTATAATGATAGTCTTGAATGCCATGTTTGTATATAAGTGAATGAATGCATTGTGCATTAGTGAATTCATAATAAGAGGTTAAAGTTAGTTGTTGAAGTGGTAAGGAGTATTACTCTTGAGATGAGAGCTTTGAAAACACATAAGGTATTGAATTCATGGTTTATATTAGTATTATAGTGTTATGTGGGGTACCTTGTGACTTCTAGTTGGCTTGAACATGGTAAGAGAATTTAGTTCAGCTCAGAATTTAGTAGATGGAGTTATCAATGCCTATGTGATAATTATAAGTGGCGTCAAATGAAGGGTAGTATTTAAGAGAAAAAGCATAAGTGAGGGAGTATTTGAGAAGTGTTGCTAATCTTGAAAGTTAGCAGTTGCCTTGCCTAAGGCATACTAATTCTATCATAGCTTATGTTTTATAGGCCTATAGTCCATGTTCTAACCATGTTCTAAAGTTTTAGCCATGTTGTAGTTCCTTTTTCAGATATCTTATTCAGATCATGTGTAAAATTCTTTGCTCCCTAATGTAATTAGAACTTATTAGAAATAGTGTTCAAGAAAAAAATCTAGTTGAGTACTTTGATTATGAGTTAGTCCATATAGCCAACAATTTAGTTTAGCAATAAAACAGATAAATTGCTATAGTTTTCTATATTTCCATCTTGTTTTAATACCTGAATTTTCATGAATATGACTATTCAATGAGGTAATTTATTCATATCCATGCAAATTATGAATTCAGTTCATTCTATGCATCATGTCTCTGATTCAGATATGTTGTAATGATTCAAATCATAAGTGTTCAGTACATGATCTCAGTTTTTCTAGTATTCCAGCTCAGAAAGACAAGGAAAATGGAGATGGTTTCATGATGAAACATGGTGAGAAGAGGATAGTCTCATGTTCTTGTAGCTCTCTAATGGACAATACTGAAGAAAAGGAAGAAAATATGATAGAAAATGGAGATGACAACCAAAACTAGTTTATGGATAGTGGCTGTTCTAGACACATGGCTAAGAGGAGTGATTGTTTTCTCACTTTCAAGAAACTTTAAGAGGGAGGTGTGTCCTTTGGAAATGGGAAAAGTAGGTACATCCAAGCTGTTGGAAAATTTGGCAAATCAACTCATCATGTAGTAGAAGATGTGTATTATGTGAATGGGCTAAAATACAGTCTTCTAAGTGTTTCCCAAATCCGTGACAAGGGAAATAAGGTAAAATTCTCATATGATAGATACATTGTATCATGAATGAAATGTAGAAAGATTATTCTCAAGGCCAACAGAATTACGAACAAGTACGTAGCTGATTTAGAGTCTGTGGTTGATGGGTAAATAATGTGTTTAAGTGCAGAAAGTGAAGATACAAATTTTAGTCACAGAAGATTAGGGCATATAATTTCCTCATTCTAAGTCTTAGTACATGAGTTATTCCATATAAATTTTTCTAAATACTTAGTATTTATCAGTTTAGAGCCTGCCATTGCGTAGGAAATTCAATTAGCTTAACAACGATATAAAATTCGCCCAAATTCGATACCCTAGTGAAGAGTTAGAGCCATTTTTTAAGATAGTGTACTACATGGAACATCAGCACATCGCAGAGCCAAGATAAATGAAAATCATCAAATTCCAGTGTTTCTCGGTGATATTGGTACGTCTCACCATAGACCCAGTTCACAATTGTCAATTTCTAGTGAGGAAATGCAATTCTACCTCGTCGCGCCAAGGACCAAAATAGAATCCAGTGAGGCACTGTGATGGGCTGTATCATGATACCAGTCCAGTTCCCAGTTGTCCATTTTTCAGTGACACAACACAATAGCATCGCATTACCCCGGGTTTCAAAATTGGGAATTTTTAGTTAATTCTGAGTTTTAATTCCTAAGGGCTTTTAGGTCATTTTCCCTCACTCTAGTCAGCCTAAACACGAGATTTATTCCCTTAATAGCCCAAATTATCATTATTTTATAAAAGTTGCCCCAAAATCAAGAGCTTTCTCTTTAAAAATACAAAATCCTAGTTTCAAGAAATCAAGGTAAAGCTTAAGAAATCCTTCAAGAACTTTAAGAATTAACATTCTAATGATGTTAGGTGTCCATCTGTAGGTCCCTTTCATCCATAGAGTCCAAGAATTCATTTTTAAAATTTTAAGATTTATGATTCATAATTTACGTGTATGAAATTGGATTGTGTTCATGTTGTTGACATTAATTGAGTTTCAATCCATGATTAATGGTAGATACCATGA
>NW_025882004.1:0-3395 GCF_002878395.1 Capsicum annuum
TCCCATTTTTCAGGAGGGTCCTGAATAGAAAGTAAAATCCCATTTTCCAAGAGGTTCCTGAACAGAAATTAAAATCCTATTTTTCAGGAGGGTTCTGAACAGAAAGTAACTCCTATTTTTTAGGAGGGTCCTGAACAGAAAGTAAAATCCCATTTTTTAGGAGGGTCCTGAACATAAAGTAAAGTCTCACAGATGTGCATTTCCAATGGTAGCTGAATTAAGTGAAGCGAATCTTCCCCTATTTCAATAAAGAAAATTTATCAGTTAAAAACTTAGTGGTAGCTTGCAGCACTTGGCTTTCCAGGCATTTGCTCTAGTGTTCATTCCCTTCATTTTGTTTCAAATTGCTAACATTTGCCCCTTCTTTGTCGTGTCATTGACCCAAACTCAGATCATTAAGAGTGACTCTAAAATAACCACAGTATCTCTGCTTTGTTTTGCTTCTTAGATAAATCCTTCAAACCTTTGTATTTTCATAAGTTCCCCAGCTTGTCTGTTGGCAGCTTTCTACATGCCTTCTTCAGCTCACAATTATGTCTCTTTCATATGCTGACTTTGTCTTGCATTGTGCAATTGAAGAAGCTGGTGGCTAGTTTTGAAATTTTTTCTTACTTATTTTGATATGGACTTGACTCAAAAACAAGAGAAAAATGACAATGACTTCTATTTGGACCACTGACTCAGGAAAACAAAATAAAATTAAGAGAAGAAAGAAAAGACAATGAGTGTCCCCATTTGAAACAAAGAAATGACAAATTTTCTAAAAATGACAGTCAACTCTAATGATTATGCCATGCATTTTGGATGAAGCTGCCTGATCTTTCCATCCAACCTTTCTACCAATTGTTGTTGAGTTAATGTCCTTGAAACTGAGTTGTTTCCTTAGGCCAATTGCATTCAGACCTCATTTGGCTAGTGACGTTTTGAAGGGTCTTTTTCTCAGCTCACCCTTGTCTTATGGTGTCTGTAAGGGTTTTTACTAATGAGACTCTCTTATTCTCATTTCTCCCAACTCATAATTGTCTCACGATGCCCGTGAGGGTTTTCACTAATAAGACTCTCATTTTTATCTCTCTCAACTTACTATCGCCTTACGGTGCCTGTGAGGGTTTTCACCAATAAGAATCTCTCATTTTTATTTCTCTCTTGATTCCTTGTGCTGAGGAAGACAGGTAGTTCCCAAATACATCATCATATCCCTTGCATGCTTTGCCTTAACATCCCCAAAGATTGATCAGAAGGTCTTTTCTTTGGTTGTAACTTGACTTTTGGATAGGGTTAGAAAGAAAGGATGGCGTGAGGCCTAAATGACACTTGAAGTGGGTTAGGACTTACAACTTTTGGAATCAACTTAAACAATGAGGATTAACTTATGCCCCAATTTTTTTTGACTGGATGATTCTAAATTATTATTTGGTTGGACCGAGCCCTTAGTAGGGTAGCCTACGTATCTCACCTTCGAGAGAGGAGAATCAGGTCATGCGTAGTTCTGGCAGCTTGTTCTTTTGCTTGATTCTGATTTTTTCTTTTTTTTTTTCACTCTATTTTACTTGACACTTTTTCTTTTCCTTCCTTTTGACACTTTTTTTTGAAACTTTTGACTCTATTCTTTTGCTCAAAACTTATCTTTTGAGCTTTGTTGACTGTATCTTGATTCCAAAAGAGGGGTATGAAATAAAATAAAACTAAGGCTCAAATGGGGTACACAAAGGATGGCACAATATATGGATAGCAGAATGAAATGCCTTCGTCATATCAATCCTTGAAGATGCTAGTACATAGCATGCAATGTGAAAGTACACAATCAATATCACTTATGACATATTTTACAACACTAACTTGCCTCGAGCATATGTGTCACCTCTTCTTTTACACTTGTCGAACATACAACTCCACCTTTGTTGTACATCCCTCACATTGAATGACTCATGCTTTCGTGGAGTTGATTTTTGTTCTGTTCCTCGGGAGCACACATCCGCTATTTGACCTAATTGAGCTTTGTTTTTCAATTGATGACTAAGTTATTCTTGTGATTCTCAAAATAATTGCTTTAATTTTGAAAGAAGGCTTCAACATGGTCACCAAATGTGTCAACACTCTATCAATTTTTCTTAGATTCTTTTTCTCACCTTAACCTTCTGATTTAATATTCCATAGTTAAATTGGACTTTAAGATTTGGCTGAAAATTCCGCAAGCATGTCATATCACTAGAATCAACATAAAATGTACTGTATAAAGAAAACAAACAAATAACACATAATTAAAACAAAGAAAAATGGGGCACTTCATTTAGTTGAAACAAAAGATAGAAGAGTTTGAACATAAACAACAAAAGGACAAAACAAGATAGATCCCGAACTACAACCCTGAAATAATTCGGACAGCAGAAAATAAAATAAAACAAGCTACCAAACCCCTTCCTAGTAAGGCGAGGGGTGACTTCTCAATTGCTCAGCCTGACATCTTAGCCACTGGTTTGCATATCAGCATGACTAGAGCTTTCCTCACTATCAATGTTCTGTATCATGATTGATTTATATTGAATCATCTTTTCAATTTCTCTTTTCAATGCACGACAATCCTCAATACTATGACCCTGAGCGTCAGAATGATACGTACATCATGCATTAGGATTAAAATTTCTTGAACGTCGATTAAGGGTGTGCCCAAGGAGAGGAGTGATCATTCCTTCTTGTACCAATCTCTGAAATAAATTGGCATATGACTCTCCAATTGGTGTGAAGCTATCTCTTGACTTTTGCCTGATTTCATTGTTTAGCTTGGATAGAAAATCTGGCTTACAAGGGTTTTGGTATATTTGTGGAGTTAGAGGATGACTCTGGGGCATTGGGGTATGCCATTACGGGTAAGATGAGGGTTGAACATGTGGTTGTGCATTATACATTGGATATGTATGTGGAGGAACAGAGTACAATGGATTTTGGGAGTGATTATGTGGAGCCTGGGCATAAACTTGAGCTTGAGCCTGAGATCAACGACGGCGTGGTCTTCTTGACCTTTCTTGCTGTTCAACTATAATTGCAGATGCATCTTCCTCATTTTTTTCTCTCCAACACTTCCTGAACCCTTTTGAATTACTTGAGTAGTCACTTTCAATGTTGTAAAACTCACAATGCGACCAGTCGTAATTCCATCTTCTATCATCTCCCCCATTTTAAGGACCTCAATGAACGGCTTGCCTAATGCAGGTAACAAGTGTTGATAATATGTTTCGTCCTGCGCATGAATAAACACCTCCACTATTTTGCTTTCTTTCATTGGCGGTTTTACTCTAGCAACTTGTTCGCGCCATCTGATCGCATACTCTCTGAAACTCTTAGTATTCTTCTTTGTTATACTAGTTAGGGATTTTTCGTCAGGGATCAACTCCACA
>NW_025882005.1:0-2559 GCF_002878395.1 Capsicum annuum
ATTTAATTATATATATATATATATATATATATATATATATATATATATATATATGCACACACACACTCCCTACATTTCAAAATAATTCTATTATTGGGGTATGACACACTCCTTAAGAAAAAATTTTTAGGACATAAATTGTTGATTACTTTCCACTATTGCCCTTTTAATTGTCTTTAAATTACTCTCATAGAAAATGTGAAGTACTTAACAACCTCATTAAATGAAAGGGTAAAATTAGAAAAAAAATTCAACATATCTCTTGAAGAATGAATAATTCATTTATTTTAAATATTAAAAAATAGTTAAATAATTTATTTATTTTGAAATGAAGAAAGTATAAAATGTTTGATTAATAAATAGGAAGTCATCAAAGGTTTCTTCCAGATTTGTCAACATTTATACAACTGCACACAGCACTTCAGGTTCACACGCTAACCCAATGAGGCATGAAAAGAGGGCAAGTCCTAGAACCACGGGCCTGCGACTTCACTAATATTATTACTGATATTATAATATTAGTGGCTGAGGTTGAAAGTCCTAAATTATGCAATGCTTTTGTGCTGTGCTCGTTCAAGTAACCTAGAACCACGGGCCTGCGATTGCACTAATATTATTACCAAGAAATTGCATGTCATAGATTTAAATATGGGTGGCTTTAAATATTTGACCTCAAATAAGAATGTTTTTGAAGAATAGCCTTTCGTACTTTTAATATACTAAAAGTACCATTTTGCCCCTCTATACTTCAAATATATTTTTAAACTTTCCATACTCATTTATCTCTCAAATTTTATTTTTTTATTATTTTCACTTTTTAATTTTTCCTTTACTTTTATAATTCTACTTTTTTTCACTTTTTTATTTTTTCCTTTAAATTTATTATTCTGATTTTTACTATTTTTAATTATTATTTTTTCCTTTACTTTATTTTTATATTTAAATTTATTTGTCTCAATCTTTATTTTTTTTCTCTTTTTTTTTTCAACTATTATCTATTCCTTCACCTTGCCCTTTTTTTATTTTAGTTGTCTTTAACCTTTATTTAGAGTTTTTTTAATTTCTCTTTTTTTCCTCAGAATTTTCCTTAGATATTCATTCTCGTTCATCTTTTTCCTCATTTCTCAAATATCCTTTCTCTTGCCCTATATATGATCAATTTATTCTTTAATTGCACTACAAAAGATATGAGAGACTGCCCTATATCTTCAGGATGAGACTGAAAATCAAAAACCATTAGGTCCATAATTTTCAAACGTATCTGTTAATCTAACTTTATCATATAGCAAAACATCATATTTGTCAATACTAAAGTTCAGTAGCATTTACTGTCAAGTGTCATGCAAAATATAAGAAAATAGATCAGTAATTCAGTAGTAACTTTTAACTGGTCGATTATACTCAAATGCTTGACAGATGACCTATATCGAGAAATTAAAAACAAACTAAGCAGCATATAGAGAATGGAAGTCCTACAATCTCAAAACAGAATACCACATAATTATGGAATTAGCATTTTGTGTAAGTATGAAGTCTAATTAGTATATTCAAAAAGTGTATATTTTTCTACATTTTGATCAGCATGAATAGGCTATCAATGTCTACATTTTCATCATTAGTTGGTTCATATTATCTATTCCATCAGCCAGTTGATCTATATCTTCATTCAGTTCATTAGGGTGTCTCCATCTTGATCATGATTCTGTTCATTAATGTCTTCATGTTGATTAGTATTTTGCTCAGAAGCTCCTAAATCTTGTTCATCAGAAACCAGTTCATTAGCATCTCCATATTGATCAGCATTTTGCTTAATAGCACCTACATCTTGTTCATTAGGAACCTGTTCAACAGTGTCTCCATCTGGATCAGCACTTTGCTCAGCAACACGTACATCGTGATCATTAGGACTCAGTTCATTAGCATTTCCATCTTGATTAGCATTTTGCTCAGCAGCGTCCACATCTTGTTCATTAGGAAACTGTTTATTAGTGTTTCTATCTAGATCAACACTTTGCTCAACAACACCTATATCTTGATCAGCATTTTGCATATTAGAGCCCATATCTTGTTCATTAGGAGTCTGTTTATTGGTGTTTCTATTTTGATCAATATTTTGCACATTAGATCCCACATCCTGTTCATTAGGAACCCATATCGTTTATCTTTTTTCCTCATTTATCATATAGGTTAAAAATCTAATCAGTGCAATTAAAGAATAAATTGTTACCTCTTGGGCAAAAGTTTTTAATTTCAACAATTTTCTAAAGTCTTTCCCATGAGGCAAGAGTTGCATATATGTTAATAATCTAATCAGTGCAATTAAAGAATAAACTTTTTTCTCTTGAGCAAAAGTTTTCAATTTCAATAATTTTCTAAACGAAGTCTTGCCCATGAGGAAAGAGTTGCATATAAGTTAATAATTTAATCAGTGCAATTAAAGAATAAACTATTACCTCTTGGGCAAAAGTTTTCAATTTCAATAATTTTCTAAAGTCTTGTCCATTAGGTAAAAGTTGCATATATGTTAATAATCTAATCAATGCAATTAAAGAATAAACT
>NW_025882006.1:0-1379 GCF_002878395.1 Capsicum annuum
GATTTGAAAAAAATCAGTAATTACCATGAGACAAATTTCGAATTCACTTGTATGTCTGGTCTCAGTATTACAAATGTTCTGCCATCGTATTGTAATGCCCCGCATTTTGGGCTACAATATAGACCATTATTCCGATGTGTTGATAAATACCGAAGCCATAAAATCCTGTGCCAATACGGCATGTTAATTATTTATGTAGCATGTGAATCCATTCAAGCTTGAATTTAGACCATAGAGGTCCTTCAACTCAAGGACGAGTTGAAACTATTTCGATCGACTAAGTTTTAGTGGACGTTGTAAAGTGTGTCAGCTTCCATCGACCATAACACTCTATATATGTCTAATTAGAGAGCCTACTCTGTGTCAAATGATAGGTCTTCGAGTTAGCTTTCCAGCGATACCAATTTTTCTAAAATCCAACACCCGAGCAAGAAGTTATGACCTTTCATAGTGATATGTGTCACCTAACCAATCGCCCATGGCCACTGGCAAGCATAGGCGATAGCCTAGGCGGTGCCTATGTAAACATAGGCGATAGCCTAGGTGGTGCCTATGTGAACATAGGCGATGGAATGGGCGGCGCCTATGTAACGAATTCAAGTGACTTGAACACTCCGTTTTTGGGGTAAAATGGTCCTTTTCCACCCTTACTTAGCCCTAAAACACGAAATTCAGTTCCAAGGACCCCAAAATACACCTTCATTCATCAAAAGTGCTCAAAGATTCTCCTTAGGGTTTCAAAATAAGAACCCAAGCAACTCAAGATTCAACCGGGAGTTTTAGGAACTAATTGCATATTTGGAATTCTCTCAACGTAGGCTTCGAGAAAAATCTAATACTCGTCGTAATTGAGGTACGTGGGGTTATCCAAAAATCTCATGGGTGTAGTTTTTATGAACATGCATGCTTTTAAATGGGGGTTTTCAATCAAATGCTAATAACTTGCTTTCAATATGATTTCTAAGTCATTTTTCTTTATGTTATGGGAATTGTTTGCCTATATACTTCAATGGTTGAAACCATGCATATGTGATTTGAGATTTTCCATGGATGTTTGATAAATGTGAATGATAAATTGTTTTCAAATTCCCATGATAATGTCTTGATACCCCATATCATATTGTGACCAACAAAAGAGAGCATGAATTTGAAATAAATATTGTTCACCACTTGTAAATGATGAAGCACCTTAGTTTTTACATGATAATGCATATGTGGAAGTGATATTGATGACTTGCAAGTCGTGTATGATGATACCCTATAAAATATGATATGTGATTGAATCAGATAAAATTTGAATGCATTGATTTTACATGAGATAAGTGAATGCCCGAAGAAGGCGTTTGAGTGTAAGGGCTCATCACTGGAAAACGTGTTCG
>NW_025882007.1:0-2011 GCF_002878395.1 Capsicum annuum
TTCAGCGAGTAGCTAGGGAGGTAGAGTTAGCTGAGCAGAGAAAAGGAGCAGACCGTCGAGCAGCACTCGGTGGAAACCAAAACAGAGCTAGGGGTGCCCATGTTCAAGTAATCCCAACATATCAGTTTGTACAACCATATATAGATGAAGAATAAGACCTTGAATATGTTGAGCTGACAGAAACTAGAGCCATAGTTCCTCCTGTTTTGGCCCCAGGCATCAAGTTCGATATCATGAGTGCAATGATCCAATAATTGAATCTGAAGAGTGTGTTTATAAGTCTGCCTACAGATGATGCAAAGTTGTACCTTGCCAATTTCCTTGGTAACTGTAGTTTGTATACAAATGTAGGAGTGAATTAGAAAGCACTCAGACTAAGGCATTCCCCTTCTCACTTACAGGAGAAGCATCTTTATGGTTAGGGGAACTGCCAAGAGGATCAATCACTACATGGAACGAGTTGTGCAAATAATTCTTAAATAGGATTTTTCCTCCATCCAGGATATTATAACTTAAGGACGAGATTTATAACTTCAGGAAACTGCAGTCAGTGTCTATGTATGAGGCATGGTTCAGGTTCAAGAAGAAGCTGAGCATAGTTCCCAATAATCGATTATCAGGAACAATCCTATTAGAGATATTCTACCAAACCTTGACCATCAGCTCCAAAGCTATGACAGACACTATATCTAGAGAAGATTTTATGAGACTACACTAGAAGAAATCTTTGGAGATGTTAGATCAGATCTCACTCACTAATTGAGGGTGGCAAACTCAAGAGGCTGAGAGGGGATCTGAAACTCATGCTTTTGGTGCCTCCTGCAACCATAAAGTATTGATGACACAGTAGCATAAAAGATTGCATTGCTAAAAACTAATATTGCGATACTTACAAAGGAACTTGTAGCAATAACTTTTGAAAAGGTAAATACAGTAGCAGCACAGGGGTCAGCTTCCAAAGCTTACGAGTCAGAATTAGAGGAGGAAGCAAATTATTTAGATCATTAGTTAGCGGGTTTCCAAGTCCAAGGGCAAGGGAACCAAGGTCGAAACTATTATGACAGATACAGAGATTGTAGTAGAGAGAGATATAGTGATAGAAGAAAGAAGGTTGACTTCAGAGAAAAAGGAGATAGGTACATTCCACCTAACAAACTAGATAAAGAATCTAGAATAGAAGAGATGTTGTTTAAGTTGGTAAAAGGATAGGAAAATCAAGAGATCAACCTTAAGGAGATTAAGGATGATATTTCAGGATTGACCCAGAAGGTCGAGTCATATGCCACTGCTATCAAATAATTAGAGCACCATTTCGGCAGATGTCAGCAACTCTGAACCAGAGGCAGTCAGGTACCCTTCCGAGCAACATAGTGTAAAATCCTAAAAATGATGGTCACGTACTTGCTATTAACACAAGGAGTGGTATCACTACTATATATCCCCCACGACAAGCTACAGAAGATACTAATGATGAGACACCTGCTATTGAGTTTGAGAAGGTAATAGGTGATAAAGATAAAGCTATTAAAACAAAGATAAGGGTCCGATCATTGAGCCAAAAATCAGACAGATTTTGAGATCACCCCCACCTTTTCCTCAGATATTGAGGAAAAAGAAAAAGGAAGGTAAGTTCAATCAATTCATTAATATGCTAAAAGAATTAAGCTTGAATATACCTCTTCTAGAGGCGTTGGAGAATATGCCTGGATATGCCAGGTTTATAAAATAGTTATCACAAGGAAGAAAAGAGTGACATTTGAGGATGTTGATGGCATGCACCACTATAGTGCAGTCACGACTATGTCTTTGGCATAGAAAAGGGGTGATCCCGATGCATTTGCTATACCATGTACTATGGGTCATCCTAATTTTCTAGCCTTGTGTGATTTAGAGGCCAGCATTAATTTGAGTCCACTGGTCGTATTCAAGTAATTGGGCTTGAACCCTCCAGAATCAACTTCGATTAGGCTATTGATAGTTGATCACACAATGAAAAAACCTATGGGAATCT
>NW_025882008.1:0-1596 GCF_002878395.1 Capsicum annuum
GAGAACTCAAAAGGATCCTGAAATAAGAGCATTGCTACATTTACAATGTTACATGTTGACAACTTGATAGAATATGTGTATACTTGGATGAAGTAAAGAGAAACATAGACATAGGGGAAACTTCTAGCGTGAATTGAAAATTTACATGGCAGAGAACTACCTTCACATCCACAAAAACACGATCCAATACAAGAGCCATGTTATACAGGATGATCTCATCTGCTTTGGGGACTCCACTTTGTAAAACCTTAAACAAAATCAGGAAAAATCAAGAGGCGCACATGACCATAAAAAGTTCCAAATAAACAAAAACGAAATTGTGAAATGATTCCAGATGTCAACAAACTCGGTCTCATTCAAAGAAAAGCACATAAGTATCATGAATAAAGTAAATCCTAACAGATAGACAATATGATAAGTCTAAAAAAAGTAGTCTTCCAAGAATGAAATAAATGAAATTCTCTACAGTTTAGCTGGAAAGAGGAAGTGAGCAGTGGAGTTATTCTTCGATATTTAAATTGAGATATACTCAAGATGTAGGAACAAGAAAGACGTGCGGACAACGCAGGAAAAGACAAACATTCAAATATAAGCAACTTCTCTAGATTTATCTTTGTTAGTGTTTTGCCATCCCAAGATCATATCTTCCATGCTCTAGGAAGAAATGATACTGAATATGTTGAGAGTTAGACTATATTTAGAATCTTAACAAGGGCTTAACCTATTATTGTCAGGTTATTTTCTGAAACTACTTGGCCTCGTACTAGCGGTTTTCAACATAATTGGTTGCAAAAAGTCATGACATACCGCTATTGATACACTACAGAAAGGTTTTGGTGCCTTCATTTTTAACCGTGAACTTATTTTTTCTTACCAACAGCATGTAGTTATATAATACCATCCACTAAAATCCAAATGATCAAACACAATAGAAGAAACAAAATAAATTTAATCATCTTAAATCTATAATATTGTTCTTTAGTAACCTTAAAACACATGTTATACCCCAGAAAGTATGTTCATGCAAGAAGACTTGCATATGAGCAAACTCATCGAAGTGAATAAAGCACCCATGACCCAGCACCTAAAAAGTACATCTATTCACAAGTCCGAAGAAAGTTATTTTACTGCATTCCGATAGTTCTGATACAGCTCCTCCATTCCTTCAGCAATATTAAGTGGCAGTTTTTCATCTTCCACAGCCTTTCGAACAGCAGATAACAAGTCTGCACACGAAATAGAACAGTCAATGCAGGGGGGGGGACAGAAAAAGGTTCAATCAAAACAATTAGAAAAGATCTACCAAAATAATGTATCTGCACAAGGACAAAGGAATCGTACGCTGAGCAATACGTTTAAATTTAGCAAACAAAAAAAATTAAGACATTAAAAGATGGCAAGGCAACTAGATAAGCATCAGAAGCAAAGGTCTTACACTTGCAACTGCCAAAATCATCCTAATAGGTTTCTAAATCCTTCTAAGGCGAAGTTTTCTAGAATTTTGCAGCAATTCTGCCATTTGTACAATTATTTTTTTTGAAGCTGGTAGCTGTGTATATTCGATGAGAACAGATCACTACTAGAGTCAAACTGAAA
>NW_025882009.1:0-1022 GCF_002878395.1 Capsicum annuum
CTCCGGAGCTTTATTCACGAAAATAAAGAGTGCTTCTCGAAGCCCTTTACATGATCAACTCGAATACCAAATCAATTTGAAATTTCTATGATTCAATCAAGAGACATAGAAGGATGAAATTTGGAGAAGTAGGGTTAGGGTTTGAGCCTTAGGAAATTTTGGAAAAAAATGAGCTATAGAATGCTCTTAATAGACTTAAATCCATGGTTTACCCTGATGGATTGGAGTAGGAATGACCAAAATACCCTTAAAAATCAAATAATGTTAAATCTGTCCTTTGGTAGAATGTTTTGATAGGCTGAAGTAGATCGACCATAACTTTCTGCTCTGATGGCCAAATTGGATAAAACCAATTTCATTGGAAAGAAGACTTTCAGAGCTTTTTGTTGATATATAGTAGCTCACCCATATCATTATGTACAAGGAGTTATGATCATTTGAAGTTGACCCTAAAATTCTCCTGGCCTCAGTATTTTTTTCCTGTACATTTACTGTTCACCACTATTCACGGTTAGATCGGAATGATCATAACTCATCGCTCGAGTGTCCGTTTTGGATGATCCACATATCGTTGGAAAGATCATTCGATGCTCTACATGATGATGGGTTGCATATCCAGAAAGTCCACACAAAAAAATTATTAATCACGATAAATAACAGAATTCAACACATTTTCATTCGAGATCTTAACGAAAAAAAATTTCGGGGCATCTCATCATCTCCCCCTTGGAAAAATTCATCCTCGAATTTTGATAGGTAGTTCAAAAATACTACGAAAATGAGTATATAGATAAAAATCATCTTGCCCAAGCATATACTTCATTCTAGATTTTTTGGATAACGTAGAAAACACATAAGCCAAGATAAACATAGCGATAAGGATTAAATCAAAAGAGAACGATACCCTTGACATGCTTAGGATTCATAGGAAAGAGATGGGGATATTTGGCGTGCATATCCGCTACGGTTTCCCAAGTAGCACTCTCCACGGATTGATTTCGCCAAAGCACTTTAACCAAAGG
>NW_025882010.1:0-13814 GCF_002878395.1 Capsicum annuum
AAAGTTACGAAATCGTACGGTCACGAAGGATTTTGAAATTACATTAACAAATATGCATTGTGAACCATTTTGATGATAATGTTTTGGTCTTGAGGCCTTCCCCTAAAATTAATTTTTTTTCGTATATATATATGTATGCATTTTGAGAATGAAAATTGAATTGAGACCATGAATATCTATACCCCATCTCTTGTTATGATATCACTTGATTTTCACGTGTAATAAAATGACGAATTTTATATTTAGAAGCATGACATAAGTGGCATAAATGTTTTCTTGACTAATATTTAAGTCATGATATTGATTATAAACTCAAGAGAGGGTGTTATCTTTCTTTGTAAAACATTAATGATGATTATTGAAAGAATATCATGGTTTGCTACAAAGTAAATGACCACCATATGTTTAATAATTGAAAGAGGGAATCTTGCATATGTTTTCATGTACTTCCATATGAAAATTCACTTGTACTATTTGAATGAATTTGTGGTCCAAACACTTTGTTTTGAATGAAGGGATTGTAACATTATACTATATACGTTAGAGATATGACTTGCAAGTCTTGGTATGACGATATCCGGTGAATGCCATAGTAGATTCAGAACAGACTAAAAATACAGATTTCACACAAATTTTTAGATTTTAAATTCAGAAAGATACATGTTTAGAAAGAGTTAAAAAATGGACCTAAAGAGAGTTAGGTGCTTACCCGAAGAAGGAATGAGCCCATAAAACACATTGCCCAAACTCATGTTTTGCCGATACGGGTTATTTTGTCCCCAATGAGGGATTATACATTGGCTTAGTGCCCAGTGACATATTAAAATTAGAAACTCCAAGTCTTGCGGCAACTTGGGCTGGGGTCTTGGCCGTTGAGTCAAGGTTGGATTTCATATAGCTCGTGGGATTGTAGAAGTATAGGGTGTACCTCCTAGCTCGGAAGTAAACAAAGAGTGAGTCTTGGTTTCAAGGAATTGTTTGAAAAGTCTTTTAAGTTTTCCCATGAGTTTTCATATGTCATATGTAAAGTGTTTTACAAATTTCTCTCACTTATCTTATATAGAAATACATTATTTTGAATTGCTCTGCATACCAATACATTTGTATTGACCCCCTATATTTCAGGATCTAAGAATTAGTCTCGGGGTCCCGCTAAGATTTAGACCATTGTCAGATGATTGGAGTTGGTGAGCTTCCCTTATTTTGAAAGGCCTTATCTCATTATTTCATTATTTTTACTTCATGGTCCGATCGGGGGCCTTCTCCCAGCCTTCAAACAGATGTTGTTTTCTTTCAGTTAGTATAGATTTTGTAGATAGGTGTTAGATGGATTTGGGTCTTTTCTAAATTATAATCGTATGTTTTGTTCAAATTGGATAGCCTTAATTATGTTTTGTTTTTCGCATTTCCTTATAGTTAATGAATTATGTATGTGATTTCCAGTAGAGAAGGCTCTCGGGCCTTCACGGTTTGGGATGCTCGTCGTGGCCTTGGCCTCAGTTTTGGTCATGACAAACTTGGTATCAGAGCATGGTACATGGTCCCAGGGTGTTTGCAAAGTCGTGTCTAGTAGAGTCTTTCTTATGGGTGTGTTGTGCACCACACTTACAATCAGGAGGCTACCAGTTATTTGAGAGTTATTTCTTATTCTTTCATACTTTACTTCATTCTATTGCGTCATCAATAAAAAAGTTATACAAATTTCCTTTTTTGTTCAAATTTCATGGGCCATGCTTCATTATCGCTGCGATATAAATCTAAGATTCTATATCCCCCAGCGATATGGTTCTCTCTGATCGAGTTATCCATATAGTTATGTGATAGCACAAGGACTTGAGAGGAGTCTAATAGTGCTTCAAGGTATATTGCTTCAAGTGTATACCTTTATCCTAATCAAATCGTGCTTTTTAGCCTGAGGTACAAAGTGTATTCAGTTCCTTTTCAAATTTTTTATTGCAGATGTCATGCTTAAGGGTAATGATGTGTAGCAGAATGTTGGAAATATATTTTCACCCGAGTAGTAGTATATGTTAAAGTGTCATGACCTATTGGTAGTGAGATGGGTCAAGAAGTTGGTGATATGAATTCATAAGATTAGAAGTCAAAGTGAGGGTGAATTTTGTATAAATAAATAGTTTTAGTTGTATAACTGTTGATTGAGGGGTGGGTTTTCCTTTTATGGTGGTTGGCTAATGTTATAGCAAGATTCATAGATTGTACGATAGTATGTGAATGAAGTGTTTGGCTATGAATTTTATTTATTTAAATTAGGGAAGGAGCCTAGAATGGATAGTTATGGTGGTTGTAGAAATCATTTATAGTTTGTGAATGGAAAGGGATACATTAGTCAATAGGTTACAGATAGAGACTCATTGGTGTATATGGAACTTGAAGGTAGTGGGGATGTATGTATGGGTAAGTAAATATGACGTTGGGAATTGAAATATGTTGATGAGATCGTAATGGGTTATGTTATAAGATTAAGATCGACTATCCCTATTATGACTTTACCTCTCTCCCTCCCCCCTGATTGTCTTCATTCTAGTAGTTGTAGACTAATGCTGCTTGTGAGAAGGTACGCAGTAGATTTTGAGGTGTAGTAGTAATGTTGTGAAGGGGACGTGATCGAAGGTAGTAGTTAAATGAAATGATGTATTTTGGGTTGAATTGCCAATTTGATGGGCTAGTATAATATGTGACATGCTTCATTGGTGGTACATAATTGACGTTAGACTATAGTCTTGAACTTTGGATGTGAAGTGTGGTGGTAAGAATAGAAGCTTAATATTAATGATGAATGTTTTGTTGGAATTAATTAGTAGGCTTGACGTTATGTGTGAAATTATCCAGGTTGGCAACTTGTGAAAAAAGAGTGGATAAATGGTGATATATATATACATGAGGACTAGTATTAAAAAATGATGGTTTGTGGTTGAGTTATTAAGGATATAAGAGTGATAGTCATATTAAAATAAGTTGAACTCCGATAACATGTTGTTAGATAAGATTGTATGGTGTAAGTGTCATGTGTACCTAGTTTGTGTTTTGGTTGTAATTTTGTAAGAATTACTCTAGATAATGTTTTTTTTATGATTTTGGACATCGTTATGATAACAATATTGTTTTAGATTGTAATCCTTTGACTTATAAATATTATTTTGACCGTTGTGTAATGTCATGTTATTCAAGTAATAATGATGTTGATAAACTTACATGGCATTCTAGATTGGGTCACATAGGATAGGACCGAATGAATAGATTAGCAAAGGAAGGACATCTAGGTTCTTTCTCCAAAGTGGAAATGCGAACTTGTCAAAATTGTCTTGTAGGAAAGATTAGGCTAAAAGAGCCGAATTCCTATTGCAATTAATCCATTCTGATATCTGTGGTGTCCTATAAATGTAAGGGCAAGGACTGGTGCTTCATATTTCATTACATTCATTGACGATTTCACGCGCTTTGATTATGTCTATTTGATATCTCATAAATCAGAAGAACTTGAATGCTTCAAAAGATATATGAATGAAATTGAGAATCAATTAGAAAAAAGTATAAAGGCATTAAGAACCGATAGAGGACGTGAATATCAATCAAAAAAGTTTAAGGAACTGTGTATTGAAAAAGGTATTATCAGACAATTGACTACTCTTTATACACCTCAACAAAATGGTGTAGCCGAAAGAAGGAATAGAATATTGTTGATATGACAAGGTTCATGATGGCGCAACCAAATTTACCAATATCTTTCTGGGGAGAGACATTATTAACTGCGGCCTACATATTGAACAAAGTGCCTTCTAAATCAGTATCTTCTACTCTTTATGAGCTATGGACTGGTAATAAACCAAACTTTAATGATCTACGACCTCGGGGTTGTTCTACATATATTAAAGATCGTTTTGGTAAGTTTGGAAAACTAAGTCCAAAAGGAAAGAAATGTATCTTTATAAGATACTCATAATACTCCAAAGGATATGTGTTCATTGGTGAATTGGAAGATGGAAGTACTATTGAAATTGAATCACGAGATGTCACATTCCTGGAAAATAATTTTTCAAAAATGAAAGAAATAAAGAAAAACGAGTCTCTTTACGAAATGCTGAACTCAGATGATCAAATAATGTCATCGGACATGCTTGATAATTCAATAGAACAAGAAAGGAAAAAAACATCGTTTCCACCCCAAACTATAGTCGAAAAGTTGAATCCACACCTAAACTATATAAGTGACCTATTACACACCTTAAATATAAAAAAGTGATACTTTTTACACCTTTCAGACATTACATCACTTGCATATGGTGTGGTATTTTACACGCGCTGCCACATCAGTATAATTCAAAAAAATAAGGAAAAAGGCATCGTTTTCACCCCAAACTATAATCGAAAAGTCGAATCCACACCTAAACTCTATAAGTGACCTATTACACACCTTAACTATAAAAAAGTGATACTTTTTACACCCTGTCAGGCATTACACCACTTGTGTGGTGTTTTACACGCGATGCCACATCAGCACCATGTCAGCATATTTCTAAAAAATAATGAATTTATTATTTTCATAATTTTTACTTTTTTCTTTTTAATTTAATTTTTTCCTTCTTCTTCAATGTCTAAAACCTCCATTGTAATCAATGTCCAAAACCTCCATTACACCATATTCACCACCATAAACTTTATTCCAGTAACAAAATTACCATAATAATTAATTTCTTCTAACATTGTTCTTCATCTATAACCCATCGTCTTTTCTTAAAATAAAAAATAAAAAAATTCTCATCTATAATGGCCATTATTGTTTCAAAAAATGGTCACTCGACTATTGGCCTCTGTGTTTTAAATGGTAATGACCAACACGTTTCCGTACTTTTTCTGTTTATTTTTCAGCTGTAATGTAAAAAAAAAACTAATATGATTGCAAGCTACATTTTTGGATGGATTAATAATTAACAGACAGCGAGGAGAAAGTCGACGATGAATTTGACTTTTTCGATGAGAATTCATTGAAAAACATCCTTGCTACAAAATTTTATATTTTTTTTTTATAAAATTTGGTTTTGCACGTTTAAACATCAAATACAATTTGATTTGGTTCATTGTGAAATTAACATTGATTCGATGAAGGTGGAGGATGAATTGTGTTATTTGAGGATGGGGTTGGAATTGTTAATAGAACTTTATTGAAAGAAAGAAAGGCTAAGGTTTACAATATAATCTGAAAAGCATGAAAACTAACTAAAACAAAAGTAGGCTATATATATACATAGCCAATAACCTAAAGGTCCATAAACTAAAGGCCCAATAACATATGGGCTAACATCCCCCCTCAAACTCACAATGCAACAGCAATAAGCATTGAGAGTTTGTCACACAAAAAACGAAATCGAGACGCCGACTGAGCCTTCGTAAAAAGGTCAGCAATCTGCAAAGACGATGGAACAAAAGGAAGCGATATGGTCCCGAGCTGTAAATGATGACGGGTGAAGTGACAATCAATCTCAATGTGCTTCGTACGCTCATGGAAGACAGAATTCTTTGCAATTTGTACCGCACTTTTGTTATCACAATGCAGGGGAGTAGGCATAGAAATGTGAACCCCCATATCTGCAAGAAGCCAACGTAACCAAATAATCTCACATGTAGTCACAGCCATAGCACGATACTCAGCCTCCGTGGAAGATCTAGAGACAACATCTTGTTTCTTGCTCTTCCACGAGATTAAAGAGTCTCCAAGAAACACACAAAAACCAGTGGTGGATTTACGATCATTGCGATCTCCATCCCAATCAGCATCACTATAGGCTCGCAACTCGAGAGATGACGTCGAGGGAAACAAGAGATTCTGAAACTGAGTGCCACGAAGATACCTTAGAATACGAAGTACAGCTCCCCAGTGAACAGAAGTAGGAGCAGTAACAAACTGGCTAACAACATGAACTGCATGTGCTATATCTGGACGAGTAACCGTAAGATAAACCAAACTACCCACAATAGTCCGATAAAGACTCGGATCTGATAATGGAACACCATCACTAGGAGAGTAACGTGCATTGGTTTCAAGGGGAGTATCTACAGTCCTGTTGTCAGAAAGACGCGCCCGTGTAAACAAGTCAGATATATACTTAGTCTGAGAAAGAAGATACCCTTTCTTAGACTGAGCCACCTCAATACCCAGAAAATAACGCAGCAAGCCCAAGTCCTTCATTGCAAATCGATGAGCCAAATCATGCTTCAATAACTCAATACCACTATGATCATCACCAGTAATAATCATATCATCTACATATAAGGACAATAGAATTCGCCCTGCACTTGTACATCTAACAAACAATGCTGAATCATGGTTACTCGGGACAAATCCAAGGGAAGTAATAACAGTGGAGAATTTCTCAAACCAAGCACGAGGGGCTTGTTTGAGACCGTATAAAGCTTTTCGAAGCCGACAAACTTCACCTGGCTGGTGGTCAATACCTGGGGGAGGAGTCATATAAACTTCCTCGTGGAGATCACCATTCAGAAAAGCATTCTTGACATCCATCTGAAATATCTTCCACTGTCGAACGGATGCAACAGCAATCATAGTGCGAACAGTCGTCATCTTTGCTACAGGGGAAAAAGTCTCCTCATAATCCATACCATATTGTTGTGAGTACCCTTTTGCCACAAGTCTTGCCTTGTATCGCTCAACAGACCCATCAGATTTTGTTTTTATCTTATACACCCATCGACAACCAATCGCATGCTTACCAGGTGGGAGAGTAACCAAATCCCATGTATGTGTATGATGAAGAGCAGCAAGTTCCTCATCCATAGCATTCTGCCAAAGAGGATCAGACACAGCCTCTCTATACGACTCAGGTTCAGACAAATGATGTATGTTTGCAATAAAGGAAGCAAATGAGGCTGAATATGTAGAATAGGAAAAATCTGGCAGTTTGGTGGACTTACAAGGTCGAGTAGACCTCCTCAGAGGTGGTGGGTCTCCAGTCTCAACAGTCGAAGGAGCAGACTCAGGCACAGGCGAGGCTGAAGCACTATCAGGTGGCACACCAGAAGGCATGGATGGATCCGGAACTGGAACCTCTATGTCAATCCCAAAGGGATCAATAAGCCGAATATCTGACTTTGTCACATCATGGGTTTTAGCTGGAATGGAATAAAAAGGAATATGTTCCAAAAAAGTGACATGTCGTGAAACATATAATTTCTGACTTACAGGATCATAGCAACGATATCCTTTTTGTCCAATACCATACCCCAAAAACACACATATAGCTGATTTTGACCCTAACTTATTTCGTTCAACATGAGGACGAAGAACAAAGCAAGTACATCCAAAAACTCGTAATGCAGAATAATTCGGCGGGTGACCATATAGTTTCTCAAACGGAGACATCCCTGAAGTCAATGCAGTAGGAATACGATTAATCACATATACAGCAGTTAGGACTGCTTCTCCCCAAAAAATACTAGGAACCTCTGCAGACAAAAGTAAAGAGCGTGCTGTCTCAACAATATGACGATGTTTTCTTTCTGCCAGACCGTTCTGCTCAGGAGTGTCGGTACACGATGACTGGTGTATGGTACCATCAGAGGCAAGTAACTGAGTGAAGTCATTAGAGGTATATTCACCCCCTAAGTCACACCTGAAACACTTTATCACAGCCGAATGTTGTGTTTTAACAAGGGCTCTAAAGTTGTTGTAAATGCCAAAGAAATCAGATCTGCGTTTCATAAGATACACCCAGGTATAACGAGTATAGTCATCTATAAACGAAACATAATAGGTCAATCCACCCTTAGTGGATACTGGCGCTGGTCCCCATACATCAGAATGAATAATATCAAAAGGAGCAACAGAATAAGACACACTTTTATTAAACGGTAAGGCAGAAAATTTTGCCAGTTTACAACCACTACAATTTGAAATATCACTAGTGTTCACATGACCCAAAGCACCACTAGAGACCAAAAAACGTAAACGTGAAACTGACACATGTCCTAATCTGGAATGCCAAAGATAAAACTGAGAAGACAAAGGACTCAAACGAAAAGAAGATAAATCTATGCTAGAGGCAGCAACTGCAGACACTTTGAGATTCTCCAAGACATAGAGTTCCCCCAACCTATGGCCGGTCCCAATCACCTTCTGAGTGTGTTGGTCCTGTATAACACAAACAGAATCAGAAAAAAACACCCAATTACCAGCCTTACACAACTGACTGACCGAAACAAGATTTAAAGCAAGTTTGGGAATGTAATAAACATCAGAGAGGACAATGTGAGGGGTAGTAACAGAACCAACACCCTCGACTGACATAGGTACAGCACTCGCGGACATAACAGAGATTGGTGAAATGGGTGACAAAGAACCAAACGATGACAAATGAGGGGACATGTGATGAGACGCACCAGAATCCAATATCCACAAGGAGGAAGGAATACCTGAGGTACTAGAAGAAACTGAACCCGAATGAGACATAGATGCTGACATGGCCGTAGGATTAGAAACGAAGAACTGTCTGAACTGTTCGAAAACCTGGGGATCCAACGCAGAAGGTGGCATAGTGCTAACAGACTCAACATCTACAGATGGTGCAGCAGCAGCGAACTGTGGAGGACGAGATGACCATGGAGGAGCACCAGAGGAGCGTGACGGAGACTTTTGCTGCCCATATTTCTGTTGCTGCCCAGATTGAGGCTGTTTGACCTTGTTAAGTAACAACGGACACTGAGCCTTCCAATGATTTTTCTGTTTGCAGAATGCACACTCATCAAATGCAACGTTAGGAGATTGTCGAGTCTGAGTACGTGGTGGCCTAGACTGATCAGTTGAAGCAGCAAACACGACAGGAGTAGTAGTTACTTTAGACCCTTTATCCACTTGAGACTTGATACGAGTCTCCTCTGCAATCAGTTCATGAACCACAGAATCAACAGTAGGGAGGGGAGATCGATGAAGGATTGTTCCACGTAGGCCCTCAAAGTCAGAACGTAGTGCCATCAAAAACTGAACCAAGCGTTGCTCTTCCCGTCTAGCAATGTACGGCCCAAAACCTTTTAACTCTGCAGATTCAGTAAGTGCCAATTGATCCCACAAATCCGACATGGCAGCATAAAAATCTTGAATACTGAGATCATGCTGTTGAAGAGCACGGATATCATACTCCAACTGGTACTGCTTAGCAAAATTAGACTGAGTGTACAGTCTTTCCAAATGATCCCAGACCTCCTTTGCTGTGTCATACTTAGCCAATTGCATACCAATTGACTGAGTTACAGAATTGTTGATCCAAGTGATAATCTTGGAGTTATTAGTTTCCCATAAGTCCACCAACAAATCAAAATTTTCAGTTTTATCATCGATAGGTCTTAGTTTTACTCCAGTGATATAACCCCACATATTCTTCCCACGAAGAAAATTCTTCATGACATAACTCCAATAGGCATAGTTCTTACCATCTAATTGAGTACTAATGGACTGGAGAGAATCATCCTTTCCAGTCATTGTAAACACAGCAACACACAAACAATTCAAAAAAACAAAAAAATGCAAAACCCTAGGTTGAACAATTCCGAACGAACAACAATGGCAGCAAGCAAAAGAACGAAAGACGAACAATACCAGACAGCAAACGAATACAGCAGCACCTCAAAATTCGGGGCTTCGCCCCGAACCCCGGACGGGGGCGCGCTGCCCCCGTACCCCCCAGCGAACTCACCGCGGAGTTCGATCCGCGCAGTAGGTGCCTGCTACAAAATCTTCAACCAACAAATCAAAGGACATGGATCAAACTAGCTTTGATACCATGTTAATAGAACTTTATTGAAAGAAAGAAAGGCTAAGGTTTACAATATAATCTGAAAAGCATGAAAACTAACTAAAACAAAAGTAGGCTATATATATACATAGCCAATAACCTAAAGGTCCATAAACTAAAGGCCCAATAACATATGGGCTAACAGGAATTTGGAGGTGGGGTGATGAGGAAATTGTGTTGGTTGGGGTGGGGGTGATGAAGAAGAAGATGGTTTGGGGTTGGGGTTGGAGTTTCGGGGTGGAGGTGATGAAGAAGATGATGGTTTGGGGGTGGGGGTGATGAAGAAGATGATTGTTTGGGTGTGGGTGTGGGGGTGGGGAGATGGATGCTGGGGGGAGGGGGAGGAGTATTTTAATTTTTTAAATTTTTTTTGCATTAATTTTAAATTTAAACGCGCCAATTTTTATTTAAATACTTATGTATTTTCCACGTTAGATCTAAGGAGTAAAAAGTATCACTTTTTTATAGTTAAGGTGTGTAATAGGTCACTTATATAGTTTAGGTGTGGATTCGATTTTTCGACTATCGTTTGGGGTGGAAACGATGCCTTTTCCCTTGACATTTTTAGCCATTTACTTTTGTTATTTAATAAGCTGGACGCACCTAAAATAAGTGTAACACACACGCCTTAGAATGGGGGTCGCGGGGAGGTAATAATATCACTTTTATATAGTTAGGGTGTGTAATAGGTCACTTATATAGTTTAGGTGTGGCTTCGACTTTTCTTGTATAGTATGGGGTAGAAATGATGCATTTTCCCGAACAAAAAATGATTCTTAGTCCAAGTGGAAGTTGTGAATCCCAAAATATTATTGAGGAATCTGAATTTCAATTACGTAAGAGTACCGGAAAAGGTGTACCTAAACGATCTTATGATATTAAGGAATATGTTTTCTTGGTATCTCCCACAGAATTGGATGAACCTAATTCTGTGACTGAGGCTTTATCGAGTCCTAAAAAAGATGAATGGATAAAAGCGATGAAAGAAGAATTAGAGTACATGAAAACAAATAAAGTCTGGGAGCTAGTTGACCTTCCTTCTAGGAGTAAAGCTATTGGGAACAAATGGATTCTAAAAGTTAAATGCAAATTAGATGGGTCAATAGAAAGGCACAAAGCACGATTAGTGGCAAAATATTTTACTCAAGAAGCTGGAATAGATTATGAGGAAACTTTTTCACCAGTTGTGAAATTTACCTCAATTCGATTGCTTTTGGCTATAGTTGCATGTTTAGTTTTAGAATTACACCAAATAGACATGAAGACCGCTTTTCTCAATAGAGAATTAAAAGAGGAAATAAGGTTTGTAAATTAAACAGATCAATATATGGCCTTAAGCAGTCTTCAAGATAGTGGTACTTGATATTTCATAAGGAAGTAATTTCATTTGGTTTCACCATGATCGATGAAGACCATTGCATCTATGTGAAAAATTCTAATGAAATATTTGTGATTCTTTCGCTTTACATGGATGATATTTTATTAGCTGAAAATAGTTTGGAGTAAGTAAAAACTGTTAGGTCATGGATTTCAAAGTCATTTGACATGAAAGATATGGGTGAAGCAGACTATATATTGGGTGTTAAAATCAAAAGAGACCGTTCCAAGAAAATTTTGAGTCTATCTCAAGAAACATACATAATGAAAATTTTGAAATGTTTATGAATGAATAGTTGCAAATCCATGGATACTCCTATAGCAAGAGGTGAAACTTTAAGCCTTGAAATGTTTCCAAAGACTGAAAAAGAAAAAGAAGACATGTCTCGAGTATCATATTCCAGTACAGTTGGGAGTTTGATGTATACTATGATGTGTACTCGTCCAGACATTTGTTATACCGTAGGTCTAGTTAGCAGGTATCAATTCAATCCTAGAAGAGATCATTGAAAAGCAGTAAAGAGAATTTTTTGATACCTGAAGGGACCTGCTGATTATCTATAAGAGGTTATACAGATGCTGATTGGGCTAGTGACAGGTATGATAGAAAATCAACTATCGGTTATGCCTTCTTGCTAAATGGTGGTGTAATTTCGTGGAAAAGCAAGAGAAAAACTTGCACAATCTTGTCAACTATGAAATTCGAATTTGTGGCTTGTGCATCTCCAGTACAAGAAGTTGTTTGGTTGAAGGGATTCTTTGAGTATTTGAACATTGCAAAGATTCTAAAGGTCCTATGAATTTATATTGTGACAGTCAAGCGGCTATCACATATACAAAGGATCCTAAATATCACAGCAAGACCAAGAACATTGATATTAAGTATAACTTTATAAGAGACATAGTAGCAAGTGGAGAAATAATTTTACAATACATTCCTGCACGAGAAATGATAGTTGATCCCTTTACTAAGGCGATATCTAGAGACTTGCTTGAGAAACATGTTATGGCTCTAGGATTAATTAGGATATAATTATGTTTACGTATTTTAGATGACTTGATTATGATTATTATCAATATAAGAATCTTGAATTTATGTTCAATCTCATATGCATGGAAAAATCTGATTTATTGATATAGTGTGTCGAACAAGTCGTGAGATTGGCTCTCTAACATGAGAAATATCCTCGTACGTCGAGGAATATGAAGAGAAAATTTTCACCATAAGATAATGACTTGCTTTGTAAAGCCAGAAATGAGTCTCTGTAATAATATGGATTTGAGGATTATTAAAGAAAGAAACCTAGGTTAGACATTTAGAGGTGTCTAGACCTAGATCTGTACGATGTTGAATGACTAAAAGAATGAGACACACACACCAATATAAGGTGATAACATTGTGGCACGTGTTTCATAACACGTGTGCTTAGCCACCAATGGATTAATGGAAGAATAAATCCCTGCTTCTTCATTGTGTGAGACCCTAAAGAGTTATTTTAACTTATCATTGAAATACCCTTAGACCTTTAACTGTTTCTTGAAGTTCTGATCTATGTCCCTACTTTAGCATGTTCCTAATAGCCATGAGATATTCGACAATGCGGTGCATGTCTAAGAAAGCAGTTGATTTGGAACAGATAGATTCGAGTAGAAAGGGAAGACGATTAAAATGAATATTTTAATTTATTTACACAAGCCGGCTATTACACTAACCATATAAGAGTCAAGTGTAATCGTGTATATAAAGTTAATCATGAATTAGAGTTTACCTCTTTAAGAGGATGAGGGATCTGATAAGTAACTACTGAAGTAGTGAATGATGTCTGGGGTATTGTGAGTATTAGTATCCTCATATTAGCAGAGAATTATTTCCATAAGTGATTGGATTCCTAAATGCAGCTTATAAAACCTTAAAGGTAAAGCTCGTAATGTTCACAGGTCACCGTAATAAGCATCAACGGAAATGCTTGAACCATCAAGGTTGATTCTTATTTAGCGGATAGTGGTCTAGAGAAAATAGTAATGTTTACTCCTAGTCTCATTTAAGTCGCAAAATATACCTCCACTAGTGTCAAACCAAGAAGGCGATCGATCCAATCTAGCAAAACTAGGTTGGTCAAGCCACCGTTGGATCCATAACAACCCCAACCCTAGTTTTGCTCGATTGAATCGATCATCTTCTTGGTTAGACAATAGTGGAGGTATACTTAGTGACTTCAAGGAGACTAGGAGTCAATATTACAGTAGTTTTTTCCATTGTAGTTGTGCAAGATCTTGCAAATAGTGGAGTCCTTTCCTGAACTCTGCGCAAAGTGGAAGTTTTAGTTCATCGTGCTGCCCTGCTCTATTATGTAATTTACTATATTATATATTTGTGGTAGACGGTTGAGCAGTTTTGGTAACTTGTGTTAAGCTCTCTTTAAACTTGTTGATAATTTTCATTTAGATATGTTAGTAGAGCATCTGAATACGTGATAAAAGTACTTTGTTAGGTGGTTTTGGCTTATGTTTTGAGATAATATGTGATCTTGTTCTCAATTATCAATTACGTAGAATGTCACTTCTATGATGGTATCAAGCTTGAACTTTACAACTTTTTAAAGTCAATATTTCAGT
>NW_025882011.1:0-2123 GCF_002878395.1 Capsicum annuum
AAGATCTTTTTTTCAGATATCCAACTTTTTATTTATTAGCAAAATATAATAGAAGTTGAGAAAAAAAGAAAAAGAGAAGGAAAAAAAAATATTGAGAAAAAAAGTAAAGGTAAGAAAAAGAGAATAATAATAATAATAATAAAAAGAAGATTGAGAAAAATAAAAATGAGAAAATTTTCTTTTTTGAGAAAAAAGTAAAAAAGAGAAATGATAAAAATAAAAAAATAAAGGTTGAGAAAAATGAATTAAAAAATAAAATAAAAAGAAATGAAGAAATAGATAATGCTTGAGAAAAAAATAAAAAAGAGGAAAAAAGTAAAAGAAAAATAAAGGTTGATACAAATGAATTAAAAGAAGGAAAAAAAGAGAAAGAAAAAAAAATCAAGGAAAAAAAAGAGAAAAAAAGAAGAAGAAACAAAAATAAAAGTTGAGAGATAAATAAGCATAAAAATTGTCGAATAATTTGAGGTGCAGAGAGGCAAAAATATACTTGTACTAGATATAAAAAGAAAGAAAAACTAGTCTTTAAAGACTTTTTTTGTGGATTAAAAAACAAAGCGACTTGAGGGCTATAACATGTAATTTCCTGATATTTGTCTAGACTACAAAGATAAAGATTCTTAGGTAATAAAAAAGAACCTCTACCTACCCAGATAATAGTTGAGTTTTGCGATGGTGTGAAAATGAAGATATTTTATTTTTTATTGGTCAAATACATCGCTAGGCCCCTCGATCAACTTGGCACGAACTTTCACTTTGGCACCTTAAATGAGCAATGCTCATTTTAAATACCAAACCAACTACAAACTGTGTCATTTTGACACCTTTTTGCATCAGATTTGGTGTGTGGGGTGCACTTGCTCCCACGTGGATAAAACGATCAATTAATTTGTGTCAACTCATTTAAATCGCCACATCATTATATACATCCATAATTTTTTTTTTTTAAAAAGACCAAAATCATCATCATCGTCCCCACCTAACTTATCTTCTTTAACCTCCATTAGAATTTTTCAATCTCTTTATGAGTTTTTTTAATCAAGGCATTTATAGTCGTAGCGTCTTCAGAATCTCCTTGGTATCACCAGAATCTCTTTGTTCTTGAACTTTATTGACATATCTAAGTTTTAATTTTTAAGGAAATCAGAAAATTAATTAACAATGAAACATGGGTGTTGTTGGGGTTTTGTATCCATGGAAGTGAATTTTGCTGCACAAATTATATTTTAATAATATTTTTATGAGTTAATTATCATATTGATATAATATATTACTTTTCATGTTTAAATTAGTAACTCAATTTTATTAGTTTTTTTTATAAATATATTTTTAGATAATTTTTTATTTTCTTCACTTTTTAGATTATATTGTTAGAAGTGATATGGAAAAAATATTCAAATAAATTATTCTAAGAGATAAAGGTGAGTTCGGGGTACCATTAAAGGCGTTTGAGCTTGAAAAAATGGTTGAAGATAGTGAGATGAAAAAAATGGGGAATAAGATGATAAAATTAAATGAAAAATAGGTTGAAATAACTCCTGTCACGCGCCTATAAGAAAGTTTTCTACACTCATTTTGTCATGTCAATAAAAGATGTCAAAGTGACACAGTTTATGACTAATTTAGGTGCTTAAAATGAACAACGTCCACTTTAAGTGCCAAAGTGAAAGATGGTATCAAACAGTGGCAGAGCCAGAATTTTCACCAAGGGGGTTCACAAGTGAACATACGAACAAATTGAAGAAAGTTCGACATCTACTATACATAAATAAAAAATAATTTTAACCATGTATGTATAGTATAATTTTTCATCGAAGGAGGTTCGGATGAACCCTCTATCATACTTGTAGCTGGTGTCAAGTTGAGAGGTCTGACGATGTCTTCTACCTTTTTTATTCATGTCTTTTTATGTAGAGGTACCTAAAATTTAAAGACACTTTCATTAACTATAAATTTAGAGATCTTGTCTTAGATGTTACACGCTTAAAGATTTTGAAATTCCCTTACCTTCTTCTGCATTGTTTTCGAAAATGAAAGCAAGTTTCTAATAGTGTCTTTGCTCCGTTCTTTTAATTCACCAAAATTCTATAATTTAAAGTGCCGCTATTACAAAACTTTTTTTT
>NW_025882012.1:0-1182 GCF_002878395.1 Capsicum annuum
AAATGACTCAAATAAAAGGTACGTCTTATAGGAATCAAAGGGAGATAACTCAACTAAAAGGTACATCTTATAGGAATCAGGTGGGATGACTCAACTAAAAGGTACGTTTTATAGGAATCAAGGAGGATGACTCGACTAAAAGGTACGTCTTATAGGAATCAAAGGGAGATGACTCACTAAAAGGTACGTCTTATAGGAATCCAGGGAAATGACTCGACTAAAAGGTATGCCTTATAGGAATCAATAGGAATGAATCGACTAAAAAGTACGTCTTCTAGGGGTCAAAGGTAATGACTCGACTAAAAGGTACATCTTATAGGAATCAAAGGGAATGACTCGACTAAAAGGTATGTCTTATAGGAATCAAAGGAGATGACTTGACTAAAAGGTACGTCTTATAGGAATCAAAGGGAATGGACTCGACTAAAAGGTACATCTTATAGGAATCAAAGGAAATAACTCGACTAAAAGGTATGTCTTATAGGAATCAAAGGAGATGACTCGCCTAAAAGGTACGTCTTATAGGACTCAACGGAAATGACTCGACTAAAAGGTAAATCTTTTAGGGGTCAAAGGGAATGAATCGACTAAAAGGTATGTATTATAGAAATCAAAGGGAATGACTCGACTAAAAGGTACGTCTTAGAGGAATCAAAGGAGATGAATCGACTAAAAGGTACATCTTCTACGAGTGAAGGTTCAATTTAAGAAGTGTATCATCCAGCAAATGAAAACTGAAATCCTTGGACAAGAATGTGTGTTTCCGAGGGATATAAGATAATGAATTTTTACCATGATTTAATTATTAAACCTGTGCAGCAACATTGCTTCTTGCATTTGTAAAAGTGAGATATTATGGGCCTTGATGTTTAGGCTTTGAAATTCTTGATTTGAAGGTAACATGTGTTCCTGTTTCATGCAAAGAAAGGTTGTGAGTTTAAAAACATGGTGGCTGATTTGTGGCTTTAGCTTTCGTGGCAAACACTCTTGCCGTCATCACATTTAATCTTGCTTCCAACCATTAGCCTGTGTCATTGACTTGCTTCTTCATTGACCAAACTCAGATTATTAAGAGTGACTTTGAAACAAATACAGTATCTTTGCTTTGCCATGCTCCTCAGATAAACCCTTTGAACTTTGCTATTTCTATGAGGTCCCAGACTTGTTTGTTGATAGAACTTT
>NW_025882013.1:0-2006 GCF_002878395.1 Capsicum annuum
TGTGCCAAGTATCCTCACCTCTTTCCCGCCAATCCAGATCAATCTCAAGGTAACATTTCTCTTTAAGCTTATTCAGCTGCACGTTCAGTATTCAGTGAAAACTTGGTATTTAATTTCATGCTCATGTGTCATCACACACTTGGTATCAAATGTCACTTCATATTCGGTCATGAATTCATGAACCAGCTCAGTTATATAATCATGCATCAGACATGCATTCTCATTGTGAGAAAATTTAGTTCCTCAGAGCAATCAGTTATGCATTCATGAATCATTTACTCATGCATTAGATATGCATGTTCAGTATATTATGTATAGCTTGTCAGTCATGAGATCATGTTTCAGTTATCCATGTTCAGCTTATTAATCCCCCTCTAAGCTAGTCTCATTCGAAGATGAATGTTCCTAAGGGGGAGATATTGTAATACTTCGAATTTTCTTCCTAGCTAATTTCATCCCAAGAATGCCTAGTATTAGCTTCTAAAGTGAATGATGATTATTGCATGAGGAATTTTCAAGATTCTTAGTCGCTTTGGCAAGGTAGCTAATGAGCTCGATTTGCCTTCTGATCTAGCCTCAGTTCATCTAGTCTTTAATGTCTCTTTGCTCAAGAAGTGCATAGGTGAACCATCAGTCATAGTCCATATTCAGAGCATTGTTGTTAAGAACAACCTCTCTTATGAAGAGATTTCAGTCAAAATTTTAGACTATAAGTCTCCTAGATTGTGAAACAAAGAAGTCCCTCTAGTCAAAGTTCTTTGGTAAAATCAAACTATTGAGGGAGCTACTTGGGAAGTAGAAGAAGACATGCATACCACGTATCCTCACCTCTTTCCCTCCAATCCAGATCAAGCTCAAGGTAACAGTTCTCCTTAACCTTATATAGCTTCATGTTCAGTATTCAGTGAAAACTTGGTACTCAGTTTCATGCTCATGTGCCATCACAAACTTGGTATCAAGTCCCATTGTATATTCCCTCATGCATTCTTGTACCATCTCGGCTATATAATTATGCATCAGACACGGATTCTCATTCTGAGAAAATTTAGTTCCACAAAGCACTCAGTTATGCATTCATGAATGAGTAACACATGCATTAGATATGTAAGTTCAGTATGTTATGTTCAGCTTTTTAGTCATGAGATCATGTTCCAGTTGGCCAGGTTCAGCTTATTATTCCCTTTCTTACACAGTCTCATTCAAGGATGAATGTACCTAAGGAGAGATATTATAATATCCCGAATTTTCTTCCTAGCTAATTTCGTTCCAAGAATTCCTAGTATTAGCTTTTAAAGTTAATGATGAACATTCCATGATGAATTTTCCAAGATTCTCAGTTGCTTCGGCAATGTATCTTATGAGATCGATTTGCCTTCAGATCTAGCCTCAGTTTGTCCAGTCTTTCATGTCTCTTTGCTCAAGAAGTGCGTAAGTAACCCATCAGTCGTAGTCTATATTCAAAGCATTGCTGTTCAAAATTGCCTCTCTTATAAAGAGATTTCAGTCAAAATCTTAGACTATCAGACTCATAGATTGAGGCACAAAGAAGTCCCTCTAGTTAAAGTTCTTTGGCAAAATCAATCCATCGAGGGAGCTACTTAGGAAGTTGAAGCAGACATACGTACAAAGTATCCTCAACTCTTTCCCGCCAATCGAGATCAAGCTCAAGGTAATAGTTCTCCTTAAGCTTATTCAGCTTCACATTTAGTATTCAGTGATAACTTGGTAATCTATTTCATGCTCATGTGTCATCACAAACTTAGAATCAAGTGCCACTATATATTCAGTCATGCATTCATGTACAAGCTTAGTTATATAATTATGCATCAGACATGCATTCTCATTGTGAGAGAATTTAGATCCTCAGAGCACTCTGTTATGCATTCATGAAGCAGTCACACATGTATTAGATATGCATGTACAGTATGTTATGGTCATCTTGTCAGTCATGAGATCAGTTTAAGTTCATCTTATTGTTCCCCCTCTCAGGCAGTCTCATTCGAGGA
>NW_025882014.1:0-2388 GCF_002878395.1 Capsicum annuum
ACTTGAGCCAACTTTCTTATAGTATTGGTTAACAATTTCAATATTTGTTGCATTCATTTTAAAATACGGCCTGAATAAAATCCTAATTTATGGTATTTCTTCTCTTCTCTTGTCGAAGTGAATTATGATATTTTGTTGTTTGTTGCATTTTTTTGAAGTTTGATTTTTATTGTTTGTGTTTATAAAAACAAAACGACAATTTGGATTGATTTGTTTGTTCTTGTTCTTGGTAAAAATGATGAAATTGTTGTTTTTTTGTTGAACAAAATCGTGCTACTGTTTTTTGTTTCTTCCAATAGATTACCCATCTGGTGCAACATATTAACCATCTGATGCAACAGATTTATCATATGATGTAACAGATCAACCATCTGATGCACCAGAGGAACCATCAGATTATAATTTTGATGCAACAGATTAACTATTTGATGCAACAGATTTACCATATGTTGTAACGGATTAAGCATCGAATAAAAAATCTGATGTAACTAATTAACCATCTGGTGCAATGGAAGAATCATCAGATTAATGATCCGATGCAACAGATGAACCTCCCGTTGTATAAAATCCTATCAACTCATCCAACAGGAAATGTCCAAGACTTGATTTTTTAACTGATCATTCATCTGTTGCGATAGACAATCCTATGTTGGAAGAAATCTAAATAATATTGACTGGTGATAACTGTTACAATAGATCACTCATGTGTTGCAACAGATGTGTGACCTGTTGCACAGACCATTCATCTTTCTCAACAGATGAGTGATATTTTTTGTATTGTCGCAACAGATTTTTCAGTCATTGTTGCAGGTTAGTGAACTGCTCTGACAGATCACTTATATTGTAGCAGATGCGTGATCTGTTGCACAAACTA
Source organism: Capsicum annuum (assembly GCF_002878395.1). Lineage (NCBI taxonomy): Eukaryota > Viridiplantae > Streptophyta > Magnoliopsida > Solanales > Solanaceae > Capsicum > Capsicum annuum. The sequence goes on from NW_025882014.1 coordinate 875, forward strand.
TTCATCTTTCTTAACAGATGAGTGATATATTTTGTATTATCACAACAGATTACTCAGCCGTTGCTATGGATTATTTAACTGTTCCAACAGATCGTTCGTATGTTGTAACATATGCTGTCACAACAGATATGTGATATGTTGCACAGATCATTCATCTTTCTCAATAGATGAGTGATATATTTTGTATTGTCGCAACAGATTACTCAGCTATTGCTATAGTTATTTAACTGTTCCAATAGATCACTCACATATTGCAACAGATGATGTTGCAACAGATGTGTGATTTGCTTTATAGACCATTTATTTTTCTCAACAGATGAGTGATTTATTTTGTATTATTGCAATAGATTACTCATCTATTGCAACAGGTTATTTAACTGTCCCAACGGATCACTCATATGTCACAATAATGTGTGATCTATTGTACAGACCATTCATCTGTCTTAAAAGATGAGTGATATGTTTTGTATTATTGCAATAAATTACTCATCCACTGCAACAAGTTGGTTGTATGCTGCAACAGCTATACTAGCTGGTGCAATAAATTAGTGATTTATTGCAACTGTTATTTTACTATTTTGCTTATTTGATTTACTGTTATCCTTTTTAATGATGCATTAATCAACTATAGTATATTTTTTTTATGTTCCTATTAATTTTAGATAATATGGTTCCCAAAAAATAGAAATCGAATCAAGTCCAAGTAAAGGAATAAGTGAAACAGCTAGACTACATCCACCACTCTATGAGCTTACTTTACAAGTATTATCTTAATCGGGAGCAGAATATGATGAACATAGGAAGGAGGAATGTTTCAAAAGAGATAATGCAAATGCTAATAGCCCTTCCACCAAAGAGTTGGTTAAAGCCTTCAACATTGATCGTTATTCTGTGAGAATGCAGTATGATGGTGCCACAGATTTAACAGGTGATTTCGTGGTTAAGTCATCCATGAAAAATCTTTCGACGCCTTCAGAAAAATACTTCGATAACAAAAATTGGATGCTTATTTCAAGGACAACTGCTTTGGGAAATATCTTGATTTGCCAGAGGACAACAGTGCTTGTTTCCAAATAAAAATGGTATATGAACTTCTCAAGCGTAGGTTTATGTATGAAAACAAAGATAAGACGGATGAGGTGTGGATAAATTACTGTGGCATGCCTGTTTGTTTTGGTTGGAAGGAGTTTGCCATAGTTACTGGACTAAAATGTTATCCTCCTTCTCAAGTTATACCTATTCACCCCTTAAAAAGCACCTCGCACACTCAAAAAAGGCAAAGGCAAGTTGTGTGATCATGATGACCTGGTGTCAATTGTTGGTCCAAGCTTCAAAAACAAAAATTTGATAGAAGCGTTGAAAGGTAAAGGACTTTCAAAGAAGCACAAGCAGTCATTGTGCTTGGTTTGGTTTGTACATAATATTCTTTAGGCGAGAGACGTTAACAACAACATAAGCCTTGGTTTAATAAAGCTCTCCGAGGATCTTGAGGCGTTTAACAGCTATTCTTGGGG
>NW_025882015.1:0-1163 GCF_002878395.1 Capsicum annuum
TCCCACCTGGAAGTGGGAAGAGATAAATATGGACTTCGTGATTGGTTTACCTCCTTCCCAACGCCATCATGATTCCATTTGGGTTGTGGTTGATAGGTTGACTAAGTCTGCTCATTTCTTGCTTGTTCATACTTTATTTACTGCTGAGGATTACGCTAGATTGTATATCCGAGAGCTAGTCAGACTTCGTGGAGTTCCCTTGTCTATCATTTCGGATAGGGGTACTCAGTTCACTTTGCAATTTTTGAAGCTTTTCAGAAGGGCCTTGGTACCAAAGTGATTTTGAGTTCTAGTTTTCATCCGCAGACCGATGGTCAGGCTGAGCAAACCATCCAAACCTTAGAGGATATGTTGAGAGCTTGTGCATTTGACTTTAAGGGAAGTTGGGATGATCACTTACCGTTGATAGAGCTTTCTTACAATAACAGTTTCTACTCTAGTATTGGCATGGCTCCATTTGAATCCTATATGGGAGGAAGTATAGATCACCCATAGGTTGGATCAAGGTGGGTGAAGTGGCTGTGAGTGGTCCTGATTCTTTATCTGAGGCTATGGAAAAAGTTAAGCTGAATAGGGAAAGGTTCAAAACTGCGCAGAGTCGTCAGAAGTCCTATGCAGATGTTAGAAGAAGAGACCTTGAGTTTGAAGTTGGTGACCTAGTATATCTAAAAATTTCACCCATGAGGGGGGTGAAGAGATTTGGAAAGAAGGGAAAGCTTAGTCCCCATTATGTTGGTCCTTACAAAATTCATAGCCGTATTGGTAAGGTAGCTTATGGGGTCGAGTTGCCTTCCGAGTTGTCCTCTGTTCATCCAATTTTCCATGTCTCCATGCTTAGAAAGAATATTAGCTATGTTGTGGTAGTGGATTCCTTTGTGAGTGCTGATATTCAAGAAAATCTTTCTTTTGATAGATTCCTGTTGAGATTCTTGATTTCAGTGTCCGAAGACTAAGGAACAAAGAAGTTCCCTTAGTCAAGGTGTTGTGGCGAAACCAATCTATTGAGGGCGGAACTTGGGAAGCTGAGACGGATATCCGATCTAAGTACCCGCTCTTATTTTTTGTGAACTCCGATCAAGACGAAGGTACCGTTCTTTCCTAAATCATGCACTTTTGATAAAAGTTGCAGCAGTTCAGCTGTCATTTATTATGTGTTCAACTAT
>NW_025882016.1:0-5490 GCF_002878395.1 Capsicum annuum
TGGCTATTTGGGTGGACAAATGCGCAAAACTGTGCGAATGGAGCTTTATCGGGCCAAATCGGTGTGCTATAGCTGACGGTTTTGGGGGTGGGCCTGATGTTCGGGCGTGCTGTGGGCCAAAAATTAATCGGGGTATGCCAGGGTGGTTGGCGATCATCCTAGCGTGGTCCGTTTAAAATTTTATGGCCATTTGGGTGGGCAAAAAGGTAAAACGGAGCGAACGAGGCATTTTCGGGCAAAATTAGTGTGCTATTGCCCACGATATCGATGGTGGACTAGGGTTTCGAGCGTGCTGTGGGCTAAAAATAGATCGGGGCGTGCCATGGAGGTTAAAAATCATCCTAGTCTAGTCCGTTTAAATTTTCGTGGCCATTTGGGAGGGCAAAAGGGCGAAACGGCGCAAACGGAGCATTTTTTGAGCTAAATAGGTGTACTATGGCCTGTAGTTTTTGGGGTGGGCTGGGGTCCGGGCGGGCTGTGGTTCGAAAATCGACCAGGGCATGCCAGCGAGGTTGAGGATCATCCCAGTGTGGTACGTTTAATTTTTCGTGGCTAGTTGGGTGGACAAACAATCGAAATGTCGCGAATGGGGCTTTTTTTTGGCCAAATCGATGCGGTAAATCCCACGGGTTTGGGGTTGGGCCTGGGTCTAAGTATGCTGTCGGCCAAAAATTGATCGGGGTGTGCCAGGGAGGTTGGGGAACATCCTAGTGTGGCCCGTTTAAATTTTCGTGGCCATTTGGATAGACAAACAGGCGAAACCGCACGAACGGGGTATTTTTGGCCCAATCCGGTGTGCTATTGCCCATGGTTTTAGGGGTGGGCCTGGGGTCCGGGTGTGCTATGGCCCAAAAATTGACCGACGCATGTCTGAGAAGTTGGCGATCATTCCAGTGTGGTCCATTTAAATTTTTTGTGGCCATTTGGGTGGGCAAAAGGGGGAAACGGCGCGAATGGGGCATTTTCGGGCTAAATCGGTGTGCTATAGCTCACGGTATTGAGGGTGGCCTTGGGGTCCGGGCGTGCTGTGTGCCAAAAATTGATCGGGGCATGCCAGGGTGGTTTGGGATCATTCTAGTGTGGTCTGTTTAAATTTTTGTTGCCATTTGGGTGGACAAACGGGTGAAACAGCATGAACGGGGCATTTTCAGGCTAAATAGGTGTGCTATTGCCCACAGTTTTGGGGGTGGGCACGGGGTTAGGGTGTGCTATGGGCTGAAAATCAACCGAGGCGTGCTAGGGAGGTTGGTGATCGTCCTAGTGTTGTCGTGGCCATTTGGGTGGACGAACTGGTGAAACAGTGCGAGAAAGGTATATTTGGGCCAAATCGATATGCTATAGCCCATGGTATAGAGGGTGGGCATGGGGTCTGGGCGTACTATAGGCCGAAAATAGACCGGGGCATACCAGGGATGTTAGGGATCATCTCAATATGGTCCATTTAAATTTTCATGGCAATTTAGGTGGACAAATGGATGAAGCAATGTAAACGAGGCATTTTTGGGCCAAATCAATGTGCTATCGCATACGGTTTTGGGGGTGGGCTTGGGGTCCGGGTGTGATTTTGGCCAAAAATTGATCGAGGTATTCCAGGGATGTTGGGAATCATCCTAGTGTGGCCCGTTTAAATTTTTGTGGCCATTTGGGTGGACAAACGGGCGAAACGACGCGAATGAGGCATTTTTGGGCCAAATCTATGTGTTATAGCCCACGGGTTTAAGGGTGGGCCCAAGGTTCGGGAGTGTTGTGGGACAAAAATTGACCGGTGCATGCCATAGAGGTTGGGGATCATCCCAGTATGGTCCATTTAAATTTTTTAGGCCATTTGGGTGGACAAACGGGCTAAACGGTGCAAATAGGGCATTTTTGAGCAAAATTGGTTGGGGATCATCCAAGTGTGCTCCGTTTAAATTTTTTTGGGTGGACAAATAGGCTAAACGGAATGAACTGGGAATTTTTGGCCTCAAATCGGTGTGCTATTGCCTATGATTTTAGGGGTGGGCCTGGGGTCCGGGCGTGCTGTAGGTCAAAAATTGATCGAGGCATGCCAGAGAAGTTGGCGATCATTCCAGTATGGTCCGTTTAAAATTTTTATGGCTATTTGGGTGGACAAACGAGGGAAATGGTACGAATGGGGCATTTTCAGGCCAAATCGGTGTGCTATAGCCAACGATATTAAGGGTGGGCTCGGGGTCCGGGCATGCTGTGTGCCGAAAATCAACAAGGGTATGCTAGGGTGGTTGGTGATCATTCCCGTGTGGTCTATTTCAATTTTTATTGCCATTTGGGTGGACAAACGGGGCATTTTCGGGTCAAATCGGTGTACTATAGCCCACAGTTTTAGGGGTGGGCCTGCGGTTCGGGCGTGCTCTAGGCCGATAATTGACAGGGGCATGTCAGCGAGGCTGGAGATCATCCCAATATGGCCCGTTTAAATTTTTATGGCCATTTTGGTTGACAAACGGGCGAAATGGCGTGAAAAGGGAATTTTTGGGCCAAATCGGTATGCTATAGCCCACGGTATCGAGGGTGGGCCAGGGGTCCGGGTGTGCTATGCATCGAAAATAGACCAGGGCATGCCATTGAGGTTGGGGATCGTCTCAGTGTGGTCTTTTTAAATTGTCATGGCAATTTGGGGGGACAAATGGGAGAAACGATGCAAATGAGGCATTTTTAGTCAAAATCGATGTGCTATCGAACATGTTTTTGGGGTGGGCTTGGGGTCTGGGCGTTCTTTCGGTCAAAAATTGATCGAGGCATTCCAGGGAGGTTGGGGATCATCCTAGTTTGGTCCGTTTAAATTTTTGTGGCCATTTGGGTAGACAAACGGGCGAAACTGCGCGAATGAGGCATTTTTGAGCCAAATCGATGTGCTATAGCACACGGGTTTGAGGGTGGGCCCTAGGTCTGGGAGTGTTGTGGGCTAAAAATCGACTGGGGCATGCCAAGAAGGTTGGGGATCATCCCAGTGTGGTCCGTTTAAATTTTCGTGGCCATTTGGGTGGACAAACGGGCAAAATGGTACAAACAAGGTATCTTCGAGCTAAATCAGTGGCTATAGCTCACGGTTTTGGGGTGAGCTCGGGGTTTGAGCGTGCTGTCGGTTGAAAATCAACCGGGGCATGCCAGGGAGGTTGGGTATCATCTTAGTGTGATCCATTTAAATTTTTATGTCCATTTGGGTGGACAAACAAGAAAAATGGCACGAACAGGGCATTTTTGGGCCAAATTGTGCTATTGCCCATGATTTTGGTGTTGGGCCTGGGGTCCGGACGTGCTGTGGGCCGAAAATCAACTAGGGAAAGCCAAGGAGTTTGGCGATCATTCCAGTGTGGTATGTTTACATTTTGTTGGCCATTTAGGTGGATAAATGAGCGAAACAGCATGAACGACGTATTTTTGGGATAAATTGGTGTGCTATAGCTGACAATATCGAGGTTAGGCCCAGAGTCCAAGCATGCTGTGTGCCGAAAATCAACTAGGGCATGCCAGGGAGGTTGGGGATTGTCCCAGTATGGTTCGTTTAAATTTTTGTGGCTATTTGGGTGGACAAACGGGTAAAACAGCTTAAATGGGGCATTTTCGAGCCAAATCGGTGTGCTATAGCCTACGTTTTTGGGTGTGAGACTGGGGTCCGGGCGTGGAATGGACTAAAAATTAGCTGGGGTGTGCCAGGGAGGTTGGCGATCATCCCATTGTGGTCCGTTTAAATTTTAGTGGCTATTTGGCTGGACAAACGGACAAAATGGTGCGAACGGGGCATTTTCGTGCCAAATCGGTGTCCTATAGGCCAAGGTATCGAGGGTGGGCCTAGTTTTTGGGAGTGCTGTTGGCCCAAAATCGATTGGGGTATGCTAGGGAAGTTGGGGATCATCCCTGTATGGTCCGTTTAAATTTTTGCGGCTATTTGCGTGGACAAACGGGCGAAATGACACAAATGGGGTATTTTTGGGCCAAATCGGTGTGCCAGGAGTTTGGGGATCCTCCCAGTGTGGTTCATTTAAATTTTTGTGGTCATTTGGGTGGCCAAATGGGTGAAACGGCATGAACGGAGCATTTTTGGGCCAAATTGGTTTACTTTAGCCCATGAATTTGGGGGTGGGCCGGGGTCCGGCGTACTGTGGGCCAAAAATCGATCGGGGCGTGCTAGGGAGTTTGGGGATCATCCCAGTATGATCTATTTAAATTTTAGTGGCCATTCGGGTGGACAAATGGGTGAAATGATATGAATGGGGCATTTTTGGGCTAAATCGGTGTACTATAGCCAACGATTTATGGGCGGGCCCAGAGTTCGGGCATTTTGTGGGTTAAAAATTGACCGGGGCATGCCAGGGAGGCTGAGGATAGTCCTAGTATGGTCCGTTTAAATTTTCGTGGCCATTTGGGTGGACAAACAGGCAAAATGGCACGAACAAGTCATTTTTTGGCCAAATCGATGTGTATAGCCCACGGTTTTGGGGTAGTCCCAGGGTTTGGGCTTGCTGTGGGCTAAAAATTGATCGAGGTGCGCCAGGGAGGTTGGGGATCATCCCAGTGTGGTCCGTTTAAATTTTCGTGGCCATTTAGTTGGATAAACGGGTAAAACAACGTGTACGGGGCATTTTTGGGCCAAATCGGTGTGCTTTAGCCCACGGTTTTAGGGGTGGGCCTGGGGTCCGGGCGTGCTATGGGCAAAAATCGATTGGGGCATCCCAGGGAGATTGGGTATTATTCCAGTGTGGTTCGTTCAAATTTTTATGGCAAATTTATATGGACAAACAGGCAAAACGATGTGAACGGTGCATTTTTGGGCTAAATCGATGTGCTAAAGCCCCCGATTTTAGGTGTGGGCTCGGGGTCCGGGCGTGCTGTGAGCCAAAAATTGACTGGGGCATGCAATGTAGGTTATGGATCATTCCAGTGTGGTCCGTTTAAATTTTTTGGCCATTTGGGTGGACAAATAGGAGAAACGGCGCGAATAGGGCATTTCAGGCTAAATTGGTTTGCTATAGACCACGGTTTTAGGGGTGGGCTCAAGGTCCGAGTGTGCTGTGGGCCAAAAATCATATGGGGCATGCCAGGGAGGTTGGAGATCATCTCAGTGTGGTCCGTTTAAATTTTAGTAGCCATTTGGGTGGATAAACGGGTAAAATGGCGCGAACGGGGCATTTTCGAGTCAAATCGATGTGCTATAGCCCACAGTTTTAGGGGTGGGCCTGCGGTTCCGGCGTGCTCTAGGCCGATAATTGATAGGGGCATGTCAGGGAGGTTGGATATCATCCCAGTATGGTCCATTTAAATTTTTGTGGAAATTTGGGTGGACAAATGGGCGAAAAGTCGCGAACATGGAGTTTTTTGGCCAAATCGGTGTGCTATAGCCCATGATTTTGGGGGTGGGATCAGGGACCAGGCGTGCTGTGTTCTTAAAATCGACCGGGGCATGCTAGGAAGGTTGGGGATCATCCTAGTGTGGTCCTTTTTAATTTTTGTGGTAATTTGGAGGACATACGG
>NW_025882017.1:0-1580 GCF_002878395.1 Capsicum annuum
CAACAGCTTTGATCTTTTCTGTCTTCCCAGATAATAAATGCTTGGTAAAAAGGTCCATCTGTGTTTTCATGTGAGCCATATCCTGGTCACGTTCCTTTTCTCTTCGCCTCTGTTCTGCTGTCATGCCAGTAGATGCAGTAGAGCTTGCTACCTCAGAATCCCTAGTATGCCAAGTTCTACTCTGCTTTGTCATACGATCCAATATATCACATGCCTCAATAAAAGTAAGGTCCATGAATGACCCACCCGCAGCATTATCAACCACTGGCTTAGTCACCGAGTTTAAAGCCCTATATAATATTTCCATCAAGTGGATATTGGTCATCTGATGATTTGGGCACCGCATAAGCTTCTTCTTGAACCTCTCCCATATTTCATGGAGTGCTTCAGTTGGAAGCTGTCGAAAATTGCTTATCTCATCTCTTAATTGTGCTCTCTTAAATGGCGGAAAGAACCTTTCTAGGAAAGCTTCTTTCAGTTGCCTCCAACTGGTAATAGAGTCAGGAGTTAGCCCGTTTAACCATAGAGTTGCCTCTCTGGATAGAGACAATGGAAATAAGCGTAGCCGGATTGCATTCTATCCAATCCCTGGATTGTCAAAAGATTTGCATGTTGAGATAAAATTAATCAGATGCATATTCGAATCATCGCCTGCAAGTCCACCAAATAACCTTTTGAGTTGCAATAGCTGGATCATGCTGCTAGTGATATTGAACTTGGCTCCAGGTGCCAAAGGCGGAGGAATAATAGCCCCTATGGCACCAGCTCCATCCAAGTCATCATCACCATCATCAAAAGCAACTTACACAGCTCGGCGTTCGGGTCTTATTCTACCTTGACGATTTCTGTTGACATTCTTTTTCACTGGTGCAGCCACATCATCTACACGCCTTGGATTTAATAACTCATTACCACCCAGGTCCTCATCATCAAGATTTGTTACCCGACCTGGGTTATCAGCATTCTGTTGATGTACTTGCGCAGCTGCCAATACAGCTAATCTAACCTGCTCCTGTTGAGTAGCTATCCTTTCAAGGTTTCGTTGCACATCCATTCTGCCAATAAGCCGTGGTTCAGGATTTATAGGTAATAATGGCTGACCAGATCTTCGTGTATTTGGCATAAACTCCACTAAACCTAAACAAAACAAAAACAATAAACAAAAATAAAAATTTGAGAATCTTTGACCAAAGGGTCTATTAACTATCACAAACTTAGTTGACAACCGTATTCCCCGGCAACGGCGCCAAAATTTGATACGCCCAAATTATAACTCTCGTTAGAAAGTGTAAGCGGTCGCTGTCAAATATAGAACCCAACTGGGTTGGGTGTCGAATCCCACAGGGAATACTATGATCACTAAGTATTGCGATTATTATTAGACTGTTGGTCAAAGGTTCCAAGATAAGAGGGGTTTGGTTTAAATGCACGATAATATTATCAGTGTAATAATGAGATGATATGTGTAATTATATTTGATCACAGAGAATGACAAGTTAGGGTTATGTCCACCTTGTAGCTTCTATTTCTCTATTAACTATGGGTAATACGGATTTTATACATGCATGCACTTATAGAGA
>NW_025882018.1:0-1715 GCF_002878395.1 Capsicum annuum
CATCCATAGATACATATGCATTAATCATATATACATATGCGTTATTCATAAATAGATATGCATAACTGGAAATATACATATGCATTAATCAAAAATACATATGCACACTGAAAAAGTACATATATATTATTCATAAATACATATGCATCTATAAAAACATAAGCAGAACTAAAAATATATTTCCAAATCAATAAATATAGCATGCAATCCCATAAAAACGTATGAATAACTAAAAAATACATATGTATTATTCAAAAATACACATGCATATTTGAAAAAATATATATGTATTAGTCATAAATACATATACAATCTGATAAATACATATGTATTATTCATAAATATATATGTATAACTGGAAAAATGCATATGCATTACTCATAAATACATATGCACAACTGGAAAAATATGTATTCTTTCTTTTCGTTTGACTTTCTCTTTTTCACATATTTTTGCACTTTTGGGAATTTTGAAGATGAAGGTTTTCTCAATGGTTTTCATTTCATGATTTTTTCAATATTTTTCGGCTCGTCACAATGCTTCGATCTCACCTCTTCTATGCCAACTTCTTTGTTCAACTGAATAGGAGTAGAAATCAACTTAACACAAACCCCACAATCTTTCAACAAAAAAAAATCACAAAAGCCCATCAAATAACGTAGAAAAAGTTATAGCAGACCTCCATCAAATAACGCATTCCTCCATTATACCAGACCCCCCCAACCTTTCAACAAAAAAAAAAAAACACCCCCCCCCCCCCCCCCTCCCCCCCCCCCAAAAAAAACTAAGAAGACGGATGAAGAAAAAATACTAAAAAAAATAAATATAAATTGAATGAAAAGATAACATGCAAATACTGTAAATATCAACTTACCTTATTTGATGGATCATAATTTTGAAAAAAGGAAAAGGAATTGAAAAAAGTAGAGTGAAATATGAGAGGAAATTAAAAAAGGTGAAGTAACATATGGTGGGAATTGAAAAGAGTGGAGTGAAATATAGGAGGGAATTGAAAAAAGTGGAGTGAAATATGGGAGTGGATTGAAAAAATGGAGTGAAAATAGGTGAAACTCACGCGCTTTTCAATATAATGGTTAAAATATTACTACTTTTGCTATAATTTGTAATTTTGAGAAAGTGTTGCTATTTATTGTAATTAAGGTCTTAAGTATGCTAGTTTCTGTAATTTTTCTTTATTTATATTCAAATAAATATGGATTTAACTAAAGTCCAATTTATGTTGGGCTAATCTATTAATTTGGGCTACAAATGATTTAGTCCACTTTAATAAGCCTAAGATGTCATCATATTCTAGAGGCCTATTTGGCGCCACATGTCAAATGACGTGGCATGCTAAGTCAAGTGGAGAAGCCAATAGAATCATGCCACATATCAAAATGATACAGCAGGCCTAGTGAAATAAAAAGCCCATAAAATGCACCAAGTCACTTAAATACGATTGGTTAAAAGAAATCTACTTTCACCACGACTCTTTCTTTCGTACAACTATAAATAGGGGTCTCATAATTCAAAAAAAAAAATCAACAATTATAGCAAAAAGCAAGAAAAAGTTTGTGGATCAAACGCCGCAGATTCTTTACAAATTCAAGCATTCAAGACCAGTTCATAAAGATTCAAAATCAGAACCACAAGATTCAAGAACAAACTCAAAGGCCCTTCAATTCAAGATCAAGTACATTAAATATGCAAATCAA
>NW_025882019.1:0-1986 GCF_002878395.1 Capsicum annuum
TAAAGTCTTGATCATCGGTGCGTAGCGTGCTACATCTATGAGCAAGAGGCTACGGGACGTTTTAGGAAAAGTCATTTCTTTCTTTCAGAAGTGTTTCGTGCCTACGACTGTTTCTCTCTGCTATTAATTCATGCTCTCTTATGACAGAAAATGCCTCCCCGTAGAGCTCGCAGAAACAATGAATGACCTCAACCTATTGATCATTTAAATGAGACGGTAACTCATGCCGAATTTTGGGCAGCTTTTCAGGCGCTAGCCTAGGCAGTTACCGCCAATGCTCAGGCCGTTGTTCCACCTCCGCAAGAAGGTAATTCTACAGCAACTCGAGTTTGGGATTTTATATGGATGAATCCGCCAGAGTTTTATGGGTCAAGGGTAGGTGAGGACCCACAAATGTATCTTGATGAGGTGAAAAAAATCACCCAAATTATGCATGTAACAGAGGAAGAAAGTGTGGAGCTAGTTTCCTATTGCTTGAAAGATATTGCTTATGATTGGGTGAAGTTATGGAGGAGGAGTAGAGGGGAGGATGCCGCTCCCATGACTTGGCAGTTGTTCCAGGACGCGTTCTTAGACCGATTCTTTCCCCCGGAGCTGAGGGAAGCAAAACTAGAAGAATTTATGAACTTGAGATAAGGATCTATGACAGTTAAGGAATATTGTCTTAAATTTAACCAGTTGTCTAAGTATGCTCTCGGTATGATAGCTGATTCCAGGGCCAGTATGAGTAAGTTTTTGACTGGCATATCGAGTTATGTTGTGAAAGAGTGTAGGTCCGCTATGCTCAATAGAGACATAGATCTTTCTAGATTGATGATACATACCCAGCAGATTGAGGCAGACAAGGTGAAAGAGAGAGAGAGTAAGAGAGAATAAGAGAGTTAGATCAGAGCAGCAGGGGTATAGTCAGAGTAGATTTTCTGAAGGGATCCGCCCTCAGCTTTAGAGTCGTTCTTTTATGCCAGCACCGTCATCAGCTAGTACTCCTGCATCCAGAGTCAGGCAGGAGCAGGGTAATAGACCTACTGTGTCTAGGTCTCAGGACAGTGTGAGTAATAGACCTAACTATCCCCCGTGTGCTAAGTGTGGTAGGACGAATCCTGGAGAGTGTATGGCTGAGCAGAGAGGTTGTTTTGGTTGTGGTAAGTTGGGCCACAAATTCAGGGATTGCCCATATGCTAGACAGGGGAGCCGTGATGTTTGTCCCCAGAGTTAAGCTATTAGTGCTCCAGCCCTTTGGGTTCGTCCTACTCCTCCTCAGGGTGCGTCGTCTAGTACTGCCGGTGATCAGTACTAGAATTGCTTTTATGCTATACCACCCCACCAGGAGCAGGAGGATTTATCAGACGTTGTTAATGATACACTCCGTGTATTTTATTTTGATGTGTATATGTTGATGGAACCTGGGTCAAGTCTTTCTTATGTGACTCCGTTAGTGGCTGTGAATTTTGAGATCAATGCTGAAAAGATTCCTGAGCCTTTTCTAGTTTCTACTCCAGTAGGTGAACCTGTTGTTGCTAAGCAAGTATATAAGAAGTGTCCTATCACTGTCCTTCACAGAGTTATGTTTGCAGATTTGATTAATCTAGACATGGTTGATTTTGACATTATTCTGGGTATGGATTGGCTTCACTCTTGTTATGCGTCTATAGACTGTCGTAGCCATGTAGTCAAGTTCCAGTTTCCCAATGAGCCAGCTTTTGAGTGGTCCAGAAATTCTGTATCTCCTAAGAGTCATTTCATATCCTATCTTAAAACTAGGAAATTGATATCCAAGAGTTGCATCTATCATTTGGTTTGAGTTAAAGATACTAAGTTCGAGACTCCGACCATTCAGTCGATCAACATTGTTAATGAGTTTTGTGATGTTTTTCCAGAAGATCTCCCAGGGGTACCTCCCGATAGAGAGATAGAATTTGGGATTGATCTTCTCCCCGAAACGTAGCCTATTTCTATTTCTCCATATCGTATGGCCTCCCACAGAAC
>NW_025882020.1:0-8675 GCF_002878395.1 Capsicum annuum
CTTGTTGGTTCCAAATGTTATTGAGCTCAGGGCAGCACCATTAGTAAATGAGTGGAATGATCCACTTAACGAAGTAAGAAATTCTGACGGATAATCTAAAATAGCTGAATCGAAGTTGACATGTCTGCCATCATCAGAACCATGTTTTTCAGATACTAATTTGCCATTCTCATAGAAGAGAAACTGCAGTGAATAAACTGAATGATGATCGTACGAAACAAAAATCTGGGCTAATTCTCCTCGTCCCTTGTCATCCCAAAAAATGGTTGCATGTCGTCTTGGGTTGCTACTGGACCATCTTTGACCATATCCATAATTCTCTTCTTTTTAATCAATTGGAGTAAAACTTCTTTTCAACCTTTACTGAAAGATCTTTAAAATTGATCATGGAGATTGTGATGGGCTTCATATAGATCCCAATACTCCCAATGCTATAAGAATTTGTGCTACCATGAAAACCACCAAAAGAACGATAATTTCCTATCTGAATTGTGAACTTGTTAGAATAAATCGAAGGGGTTCCAAACGGTCCATAGGAACCTTTATTGGTTCCAAATGATATTGAGTCCAAAATACTAGTATGTCCATGTATTCGGAATGAACCACTTATGGAAGTAAGAAACTCTGTTGGATAATCAAATGCCACTGCGCAAAAGTTTTCACATTCATCAATGCCATGTTTGTTTGACATAGCTAATTTGTCATTCTCATAGAAGACGAACTGCAGTGAATTAACAGTATCATGTGATCGTAGGAAACAAAAATCTGGACTACTTCGCCTCGTCCCTTTTCATCCCAAAGCGTTTGAGTTTCATATTGATTGTCTCCTCCCACTAGACCAACTTTTATCATATCCATATTTTCTTCTTTCTGATCAATTAGAGTATTAGTTGAAAGATCACAAAGGTGTTTGTTCTTTTAATCTTGAAAAAGGATTGACATATCAAAGATTGAAAACAACTACTGATCTAATTTATTTTGAATTGCTTACTTGCTTACAGTTATAATGGTACTCGAACATATGCTCAGTCGAAACTAGCTAACATTTTACTTGCCAAGGAGTTGTCAAGACAACAAAGGTGTATAAATGTATGCCAAATTATTTCCTAGGGGTCGCTAAGAATAAGTTCCAGCAACGACATTATTTGGTCTTTTAAGATGACTCTTTCTGCGACACTTTAATTGCTCGCCACTAAGAAATGGCTCATTTCTTGTAGAGTCAAAAATTACACAAATATATTTTGGCAAATTATAGTGCCAATTCTCTAGTTGTTTTGCTTAGGTAGCGGTGTGGCTCTTTACTTTTCGACTGTTTGGGTACTGAAAAATTACTTGTTGGAATCTCTATTAGGCAAGAAATGCAAATGTAGCAATCAATGTTGTCCATCCAGACATTTTGAAAACTAGAATAACAAGGGATCAGTAGGGCTTTATCGCAGTCATAAATTTTCTTTTGTCTTTTTGAGCTTTTCTCTTTCTTGTTTTGTTTACTTTTCACTGGAATTTTGTGGCAGAAAGAAGTAAAAACAACTAAAGGAAACTAACTTTTCCTCATAAATTTACACAGATTCTCTCTATTTTATGGCATCAAAGCTTCTAAAATCAACATCACAGATTTGTCTATGAAAAAAGGAGATGGAAAATCAAAAATAAAAAAAAGACGTAAAGATTGAGAGAACTTACCACAGAATCTTGAAGGAAAATGCAGCAATTTGAGAGAGAACGGCGTTGAGAGAGAACAACGGCGCTATTTTTGAGAGCAAGAAGAAGCAATTTAAGAGAGAACAGCGGCGTTATTTTTGAGAGCAAGAAGAAGTGTGCTGTAGTGAAAAAGAAATATGTTTTAGAATTATAAGAGGGTAATCTTGGAATGAGGGATAATTATAAGGGATACAATTGTCTTCTTACTTGATCAACTTATAATGCTTCTAAGCCCCCCCCCCCCCCCCCAAAAAAAAAAAAAAGAGTACGGAATGGTTACTTTTAGCTTTGGGCTTTTAAAAAGTCAAAATTGGATTTTTTAAAGCAATTTTGAAAATTATCAAACACTCCCAAAAATAAAAAATAGCTTAAAAGTCATTTTGATCAACTTTTAAGCTTATCCAAATGCCTTATAAGTTAGGCTAATATTTGGTTCAAATTGAACAATTTATAAGAAAACAAAACAAAAGAAATTAAATGGTGATTACGAGACCGGCATTGGAGGTCGCTAGTCTTAAACTTTAGATTCGCCCTTGCCCTCCCTGTGTGGGTAAAAAGTTCAAGATCATCCATTTTCAATGTCACTGGATGTAATTGCCTAGAAATGTAGAAATTAATATCCATTGCTGTTAACTTGCATTGCAAAGAGATCATCAACGTCTTCGAAGATGAGGGTCATTGGAGATTAAGAACAACTTATTACAACAGCGGATCCAGACTTTTTACTAAGTGGATTCAATATATAAAAGACGTTGCTTAAACCGGCTATTGCATAAAACAATTTAAAAAACGTTCCAAGTCTTATTAGGCGTACTTAGCAAAATAAGACATGATGGACAGTAAACAAATAAAAATAAAGTGACATCATAGACACATAAGCATTCTACTCTTTCAGAAAATAAGCAGCAACAACTGAAATCAAAGACATAATATGATCAAAACAGGTAAGCAATATTGTACGTAACAATTGAATTAATCCTCTTCTTTGCAATGGATCTTGGAAGTTGTGCTGGTCTTGATATAAACCCCAATACTATTAATAAATCCAGACCTTACACTGCCATGAAATCCACCAAAAGAAAATTGATTTCCTATCTGAAAGTTGAAGTGTTTAGTAGAAGTAGACGATGGATCCCCAAATGGTCCATATGAGGCCTTGTTGGTTCCAAATGTTATTGAGCTCAGGGCAGCACCATTAGTAATTGAGTGGAATGATCCACTTATGGAAGTAAGAAATTCTGATGGATAATCTAAAATAACTGAATCGAAGTTAACATGTCTGCCATCATCAAAACCATGTTTTTCAGATACTAATTTGCCATTCTTATAGAAGAGAAACTGCAGTGAATAAACTGAATTATGATCGTACGAAACAAAAATCTGGGCTAATTCTCCTCGTCCCTTGGCATCCCAAGAAGTGGTTCCATATCGTCTTACTTCGCCTGCTGGACCAACTTCGATCATATCCATAATTCTCTTCTTTTAAATCAATTGGAGTAATTAAATGATCAAGCTATAGAGAGAGAGATAGATATGTTTTTCAAGGAGACCTTTCAGTACTAGGAATCTGACTCTTCCTTTATACTTATCTACAATTTAATTTGAATTTGAATTTCGGTGAATATTTACCATTTTCAATACTGTATATATTCTTTCTGGATGTATTCAAAAATATTTCTTAATAATTTACTCCATCCATATCAATTTTAACAAGTTAAAAGAGAATTTTCTTTTCATGTTTCGCCCTAGTATTAAATTCATCGGAGTTGAAATTTTAATAAAATCACTACTCCCTCCGTTCTATTTTAGTTGACACATTCTATTTTACATGATGATTAAAAAATAATAAATTGAATGATGAACCTTATTATTTTATCCTTTACCCATATTGATTGGGCATTGTAATTGTTCACATTTAACGTATATTATTAATTATTGGGGTAAATGAAAAAGTTAATTAATTCTATCCTAATTAAATAAGTGATAACTAATAGGAGACACTTATTTTAAGTAAGACTACCAACTAAAATGGGAGTGAGGGAGTAACAGAGAATAATTTAGTAAAATAATTTTTTAGTAAATATTATTTTAAGAGACGTGCGTAATCAATGGAGGATCTAGTAAAAGAGGAGATGGAAACATATTGGGAAAACTATTCTCGAATAACTGGCAAAACCAACTGAAATTGATAAAATTGACATAGATATTCGAAACAAGCATAAGCAATAGAAAAAATTATCTCACTTGAAAGTGTCACTAGCCAACCTTTCAAACCACCGCATTGGACATCGATGTTCCTTCCCATCACATGACCAAATCATCTTAACCTCACTTTCTTCTTTTTGGCTTCCACGAAGCCACTCCCAGGAACAACTGGACAGTATAAAAAAAAAAGACTTTTGCCTTAGGCCCCCAAATTTAGGGGGGCCCATTTTCTTATAATTATTTAAACTAGTTTTTTAAAAATAAAAATAAAAATTACCTATATAATTATTTTTTGTAAAATAAAATAAACTTTTTGGAAGAAAAAGTTAGTGACAGGCTAGTCCAACAGTTGGTAAATCATGAATGGTCACCTTTTACTTTTTTAGTATTTCTTTTCCCCAATTTTCACTTTTTATTCACAGTCTCTCTATTCTCTCATTCTCTTATAACTGATTATCTCTATTCTTGATACTTAATGCTTTTTTCTCCTTAAATTCAAAAGTTTTGAATTGAACAATTCAAAAGTTAAACAGTTTGCTAATTTAATTTGAAGGGAGCATCCAAAAAATTGGGTAATATTATTCTTTTTCTAATATTACTTTTGTTTCTTGTATTTATTTTTTTAATTGATATGATAGATAGTGTTTAGAATATTTGTTAGAATTTTAAAATGTCAACTAGAAAGTATGAATCCGACCATTCAAAACTTAAAAGAAAAAGAAAAGTAGATAATTTGATAAAATTTCAAGAAGGAGCTCTTGAGATTAGATCAAGGAGTGCAAAAAAGACTTCTTGATAAAATGGTTATAATCCCTTAAGTCTACTACTTGAAATCTAATATCATATTATCAAATCTCAAGTCTTATTATGTTGATAATATGGTATTAGATCCCTTCATAATTTGATAAAATCTCAAGTCTTATTATGTTGATAATATGATATTAGATCTAATATCATTTTTATGATATCATATCATTGATAATAGATCTAATATGATGTTGATAAGGTTTATCTACTTGAGATTTGATCTAATATGATCTAATAATATGATATTATTCTTGTCCTACTTGAGATTTGATAATATAATATTAGATCCCTTCATGGTTAAAAATAAGGTTTAAAATATCATAGTTAAAAATTGGTTTAAAAGTAATATTTTATTTTTATTTTTAAAGATGCAACAACAAGAGTGTTGAAATATGGTTGAAACTTGTTCTCCACACGTAGTTCGACAAAAATCTTCATTATCATCCAAATTATTCCAGCTTGATTTTAAAACCGCTTTGAACCTGCTTAATCTCATCTCACCACATCATTGGACCATTGGACCATTGAACCGTAAGCTCTGATACCACTTGTTGGGTTCGAAATCAAGAGGGCGTCATGCGGAAACTTAAAAATTGAAAATCATAAATGCGATAATTCAGACAAAAAGAAAAACATACTAAAAACATGATTATTGTATAGTTTGGTCAATTGACCTACATATAAAAACCTAATATAAAATAAAACATAAAAACTATTAGAGAGAAAATCTTTCCCTAAACAAAACTCTTAAAAGACTACATTGTGGATGTTATTGTGTTATGGTATGAGAAGGGGGTCTTCTATTTATAGATGTCCAAAATTTTTCCTCCAAGAAAGAGGTTAGCCAAATATGAAAAAGAATTATATTTTTTTCTTTCAGGAAAAGTAAAAGTAATTATGGTAACTTTTATTTTCCTTCTAAGAAAAAATAAAAACTTAAATATAGTAAGAAAATCAGGGCAAAAACCCTAACACATAATATACAAAATGAATTAATAAAATTGTTGGCAAGTGAAATGAAGAATAAAATTATTGAAAAAATTAGAGAAATAAAGTATTTCTCTATCATACTCGATTGTACCCCGGATACAAGTCATTAAAAGCAAATTTCTTTTATATTAAGGAGTGTGGATATTTCAACAACTCCAATAAAAGTTATCGAATATTTTTTAGAATTCTTAAAAGTGGATGATACAAGTGGAAAAGGTCTCTTTGAAGTTATTTTAGATGAAATAAAATGTATTGGACTTGATGTTGATAACTTAAGAGGAGAAGAATATGATAACGGATCTAATATGAAGGGAAAACATTAAGGAGTGCAAAAAAGGCTTCTTGATATAAATCCTAGATCATTTTATACACCACGTGGTTGTCATAATCTAAATTTAGTAATATGCGATATGGCTAATTCTTGTACAAAAGCTATATCATTCTTTGGAGTGGTACAACGCATATATTCACTATTTTCTCCTTCCACTAAGCGATGAAAAATTTTAAAAGATAGTGTATCCGGTTTAACTCTTAAATTATTGTCACAAACACGTTGGAAAAGTCGTATTAAAAGTATTAAAGCAATAAGATTTCAAACTCCACAAATAAGAGATGCTTTATTGAAATTAGTAGAAGTTAGTGATGATCCCAAAACTAAAAGTGAGGCTAATTGCTTAGCAACTTATGAGTTTGAAAATTTTAAATTTTTATTAGGTAT
The DNA here is from genome assembly GCF_002878395.1 of Capsicum annuum. Lineage (NCBI taxonomy): Eukaryota > Viridiplantae > Streptophyta > Magnoliopsida > Solanales > Solanaceae > Capsicum > Capsicum annuum. Next base: position 6,422 of record NW_025882020.1, read on the forward strand.
GATTATTTGGTATGATGTACTATTTGTTGTTAATTCAATTAACAAAAGTTTACAATCAAAAGATATGCATATTAATGTTGCCATAGATAAATTAAGAGGTTTTGTTTCTTTTTTCAAAAAGTATAGAGAAGAAGGATTTACAACTGCTATGATTGCAGCTAAGGAAATTGCATTAGAGATTAATATAGAACCTGAATTTCGTAGTAAACGTGTAATTTATAGAATGAAACAATTTGATGAGAATGTTGATAATGAAATAACAAAATCTCTTGAAGAATCTTTTAGAGTTGATTACTTCTTATATATAGTAGATCAAGCCATTTCTTCACTTCAAAATAGATTTGGACAATTTGAAGCATATGAAAGTCTTTTTGATTTTTTATTTAATGGAAAAAAATTGCGATCATTAGATGACAAGAATTTAAAAAAATATTGTCTTAATCTTGAATATTCCTTAAAACATAATACTCACTCTGATATTGATGGCATAGACTTGTATTCCGAATTAAAAGTGTTGAGGGAATCATACAAATAGAAGATAATACTATAATCGAGATACTCAATCAAATAAAACGACTTGATTCTTTTCCAAATGCTTATATTGCTTATAGAATAATGTTAACAATTCCTGTAACAGTCGCTTCCGCAGAAAGAAGCTTTTCAAAATTAAAAATTATAAAATCTTATCTAAGATCAACAATGTCTCAAGAAAGATTAAGTGGATTGACTATATTATCAATTGAAAAAGAATTGTTAGAAGAAATCGACTATAAAAAAATTATTAACGACTTTGTATCTCAAAAAGCTAGAAAAATAGATTTTAAAAAAAAATTATTTTAGTTTAAGGCATCCGATTTTAATTTGGCCTTAGGCCCTCAATCTGCTTGAGCCGCCCCTGGCCACTCCCACCTTATAAGAAAACAAACAAAGAAATTAAATAGTGATTACAAGATCATTCTTGGTGTTGCCTAGTCTTGAACTTTAGATTCGTCCTTGCCCCATGAGCAGCAAAAGGAAGTAAAAAATTCAAGATCATCCAGTTTCAAAGTCATTTGGACGTAAATGCCTGGAAATTTAGAAATTAATATTCACTGCTGTTACTGGCATTGCAAAGAGATCATCAATGTCTTCGAAGATGTGACACGGATAAAAATGGACGTTTAATTTACTACTACAAAATAAGATACGATGGAGAGCAAACAAATAAAAATAAAGTGACATCATAGTCACATAAGCATTCTACTTCTCTGTTTCGGAATAAGTGAATTGTTAGGGTATTTATTGATGTTTCAAAATAAGTGAATCATTGAATTTTTTTTTCAAATTTGTCCTTATGATTTGACAGCCAATTAACTTTGAAAAAGGTATTACAAGGTCAACTTTTTCTTCTTTTTTTTTGGGTAAAAATGAAAAGTTATGTTAAATTTATGTCTTTAATGTTTTTTCCTTAATATGGGTGCCAAAATCCAACAATTCATTTATTATGAAACGGAAGAAGTACTATTTTAGAAAACACGCAACAACAACTGAAATCAAAGACATAATATAATCAAAATAGGTAAGCAATATTATACTTAACAATTGAATTAATCTTCTTCTTTGCAATGGATCCTGGAAGTTGTGCTGGTCTTTACATAAACCCTAATACTATCAACGCATCCATTGGTCACACTGCCATGAAATCCACTAAAAGAAAATTGATTTCCTATCTGAAAGTTGAAGCGTTTAGGAGTATTAGTAGACGATGAATTCCCAAATGGTCCATTGGTACCCTTGTTGGTTCCAAACAATGTTATTGAGCTCAAGGTAGTACTATCTCCATTCAGTGTTGATCGGAATGATCCAATTATCGAAGTAAGAAATTCCGATGGATAATCTTAAATAACTGAATTGAAGCTAACATAATGGCCATTATCAGAACCATGTTTTTCAGATACTAATTTGCCATTCTCATAGAAGAGGAACAGCACTGAATAAACTGTATCACTGTAGACATATGATTTTTACCTTCCCTTAATTAATATATATATTTTTTTATATTAAATATTTATATTTGGTCTAATATTATTTAAATTTTTATTTTATTTTAATAAATTTTTAGTTAAAAAATAAAATTAATTTTGAGATGTTTTATTTTATTTTATTCTAATTTTTAAAAAATGATACAAAAATTTTAAAAAAATATTTCTCTTTTAATTTTAATAAATAAACTAGTAATTTTGATATCTTAATTATATTTATTTTAGACTATTTG
>NW_025882021.1:0-2309 GCF_002878395.1 Capsicum annuum
TTGTATGGTTAAAGGGCCTACTTGTGCACTGTCAAAGTTTAAGGTCAATGTTATAGGTTTGTGTCAAGTTTAGGGTATGCCTTTTCCCAAATTTATCCATGAGTACCGGATAGACGGAAAGTCTTTTGAATGATCTTGAGATATTAAAGTAAAACCATTACATTTTCATTTTAGGCATAATGCATAAATATGACCCTAAACTTTGTAACAATATTAAAAACCATTAATTTTGGACCAAATATAAAATTTAGAAGGCATAATGCATAATCATGCTCTTTAACCTGGTCTCAGCTAGCGGATGTGCACAAGTAGGCACATAAAATATGATAAAGTTGAACAAGTAGATACATGCGTCCTACATGACATACACATAAGGTATAAGATTTCTTATGGAGGTGTGAGGCCTTTCGGAAAAAATGTGCGGGCTTAGACCAAGCAAACAATATCACACCTTGTTAAGAGTATATTTAGATTGAGTTTCCAATCACCACGGAGCCATGATGAGGTAGAGTATTACTTATGGATTTGGAGAAACATAGTAACTTTAACTTAGACCTTGTATTTGTATTAGAAAAATCATGAAATATGTATTAATATTTATTGTAAATTCATTAACAAAGACTAGCTATGGTGCGGTTGATATAGTATATGAACATTACAAGGACATATATATTTTTTTGAGATAATTAGATAAATCTCGTGGTGTAGTAGTAATTGTATTAGGTAAAGATCCTCGAGGGTTTCTTCTGGTGAAAAAGGCACCTCTCATGAGGAAGACACCCTCGATGGGACACCGGCTTAGTGGCATCTCAGAAATACCCCCGGAGGTCAGGATGATGTTGAAGAAAAAGACAAAGGCGTCAGAATCAGAGACACAGAGGCATATTGTACCAGTCCTTGTAGAAAACATTGGATGGTTCTTGCAACGGACAGGACAACTGGCATTATATCATTGGTCACAGTACTATAGGAAAAACCCTTTCCACAAACCATCTGGAATCAGATTCTGAGCAATATAATATACTTTCTTGGGTTCTGTTTAAGCTGTGCCCATACCTTTAACCAATGATTCCGGATTCCCTTGCCTTTCTGCCATAGTCTACACTTGTCCGTTGAAATGGTCGACCTTGCCATCAAGTTGGGTCACTCGATCCTTGAGTGTTTCCTTAGCAACAGCCGTCGCTGACAGCACTTCACTGCTATCGTCATATACATGGTACAAAAAGAAGAGAATTAGTAGAAATCGAAAGGTTTTTAACCAAAATTCCGCTCTGATACCTCCTAAAGCGAAATAGGCACGCGCACGGGTAAAGAGTCTGTCTGAGTCGTGCGGCCCCAGATAATGCCTAGTTTAGTGTAGCACCTGGGTTCCGCCTTCTCCTTGTCGAATTTTGCTTTTGATCTCTCTCTGAGTCACTAGTTCGTTCCCTTCTACTACCGATCTTCTCCCTCTTCTATCCTCACCGTCGACAGGATCCTCATTATACAGACCTGTTTGTTATCTTTGTTTTACTTTATTTTCTTCACATTGTACGCATTAGCTTTTGATTCAATCCGTTGGTAACGGACGTAAACAGGGTTAGGTTTAATGTGCATGCTCTTGACCTCACTGTTCCATTAATGAAACCTTGTTCTCATGCGAAGTTCAAAGTGAGGACAATCATAATATACAATGAAGAGAAGTGACTGGCTAATTACTAATAAGTGCACTTTAGCTCAACATTTATTTGTTGTGTGAGGTTTTTGAAGCCATATAATTATTGGCACAAATAGATTGTAACCATAGATAAGCATGGAGCTATAATTGATCTTTCCAGGTGGCAAAGTTGTGGCCACCACTGAGTTTGATGGGTAATTGGGACGTAGGGTTGAATTGAATGATAATGTTAGCACCCGTTGTGTTATCAGCAATTACAACTCTGGATTGTTGCCATTGTTGTTGGCCATTTCTGCTGATCCACGTGAGGAAGAGAGAAGGAAAAGGGCATAATACATAGATAAAACCTTCAACTTGACATCAAATTATAACTATGAACTTTAACTTTGCCAGTGCACAAGTAGACCCTTTAACTATACAAGGCTCATGTACATAATTTAGCTTTTTGGAGCTGATGCCCATAATTTAGCTTTTTTAGGCTCATGTACATATATTTAACCTTTTTAGGATCATGTTGGAAATGTAAACATTGTGGGTTCATACATAATGGTTTACTATGGGAACAAGAGAGAGGTTGCATATTAGGATATCATAGTATGTTATTAACCTTGGAACATATACTGTGAATGCCTTTATTAGTTTTTAAACCACT
>NW_025882022.1:0-1090 GCF_002878395.1 Capsicum annuum
CGTCTATATGCAATCGGACAATAAGATCTTCGACAGTCATCTCCTTGTGTTTATGCTTCAAGTATTTTTTGAAGTCTTTCCACATCGGTGGTAGCTTCTCAATTATCGCGGCTACTTGGAAAGCATCATTCACAATCAAACCTACAAAACACTTTATATGAGTATTAAGAACCTTTTCAATTTGTTCAACTAAGGTATTTTTCAAAGATGTACCTTCCGCTAGGAGATCGTGGATGATTATTAGCGATTCCTGCACTTGAGAGAACCGATTTGCTATCTATCATTTTAAAATCTAGGAATCTTGTAACAAAGAATTTCTTAATTTCCACATCCTCTGTCTTATATTTTTGTTCAAGTGCCCCCCATAATTCCATTGATGTCTTAGTTTCACTATAAACATTAGAAAGGTCTTCTTGTAGACCACTCAAGATATAATTCCTGCAAAGGAAATTTGAGTGTTTCCAAGCCTCTACAATCATAAAACGCTCTTTTTTCGAGGTTCCCTAGGGCACCTCAGGAGCATTCTCACTAGTGAACTTTTGAAGGCATAGTGTTGTGAGGTAGAAGAACACCTTCTGCTGCCATCACTTAAAGTCAATGCCCCCAAATTTTCTGGGCTTCTCCGCAGGTGCCATTGGTTGTGGAGCATTTGCTCGACCTGTTGAGGCAATACTGTTTGCCTCCACAGTCGTAGCCGCATCTTGCATTAGATTATCGTTAGTCATTTTTTCTGTCACCACAAGACAATAATATTTAGTATTTTCAGAATACTACTTATAAAGTTAAGCATATTTACACTCTTCTTCTTGCTTCTAGTTAACAATGAAGTTTTTATGACTTCCAATTGTCAACCGAATGAATTTTAAATTTTGTGACGAAGATTTTATGTCTTCTAATCACTAGTTAAATTCAAATGGAGTAGAAAGCTTAAAGCTTTCATCTCTAAAAACAAGTAATACAGATTCTAGGTTATTCCTTAAGATTGTTATTTTGTATTTAGTCGGGTACAAGAATCTGTATATAAGCAACACAAACTTCAAAGCAAGTTCAAGTTCAAGACAAGAACTTATGAAGTTTCTTAACACCTTCA
>NW_025882023.1:0-1706 GCF_002878395.1 Capsicum annuum
GCAGAATTAATGGTGAACTTTGGAGGTTCTTGAAGTTCTTGAACTAGGAACTTGGAATCTTGAATAAATTTGCAGAATTAATGGTGAACTTTGGAGGTTCTTGAAGTTGGATGTAGGTGCTTAGGGTTTTCTTTTGAGGGAATTTGATCAAATATAACATATAATGCTTCTAATAGGCTTTAATATAGGGTTTGGACCCATTTTGGGTGAGGTGGAATGACCAAAACGCCCCTAAAAATCAAATAAATCTCGAATCTGTCCTTTAATGGACTATTTTGATAGTCTGAAGTAGATCAACCATAACGTTTTACTCCGACATCCAAATCGGATGAAACCAATTTTATTAGAAAGGGGACTCTCATATATTTCTGTTGATATATAGTATCTCACCCAGATCATTATGTATAAGGAGTTATGATCATTTAAAGTTGGATCAAAAATACGACAGGCCTCAGTACTTTTTCCTGCACGTTCTACTGTTCACTACTATTCACGGTTCGATCGAAATGTTTATAACTCGTCGCTCGGGTGTCCGTTTTTAATGTCCACATATCGTTGGAAATCTTATTCGATACTATACGCAATGGTGGATCATAATCTAAGACATTCCACATGGAAAAATTTATAATTCATTCTAGAAGATAGAACCCAACACGTTTATGCACAAAATTTCAACGAAAAATTTCCCAGGGTATTACAATATCTCTGCGTGCCAGTAATTTTATGCTGACCCTCTCTCCTCTCCAACCTCACAGGTTCAGAGGCCCAGTCTAGGGGTCAAGAGAATCAGTAGTCTGACATTTCGGATAGACATTGTTTCAGTCATGTAATAGAGATTTCGCAGACGGTTTTAGAGATGTTAATTTAGATTGTGGGACACTATTCCTCATTTTCATTTTCATATGATTCTTGACCATGTTTCCATTATATTGTGTTTCTTCCGCATTAATTTGATCATGTGAATTAGGTGCATTATTATCAGACAAATAGGGGTGTTTCGGGTCTCCATGGTTCGAAATGCTCGTCACTGCCAGACCCTGGTTCAGGTCGTGACATTACTATCTATAAAAAGTATAAATTCATTAAGTGTTCATTAATAATAGACATTTTGAACTCCACTCATGAAATTACACTATATAGATTATTGTTATATAGATTCTCCATGGAAAACGTGCTCAGCAAATGTAAATTATGAATTGCATTCAAAGAGTAATTTATAAGCTAATTTTTTTGCTAGAGAAATTGCAGGTAATTGAGGAATTAATTTTTTTTTTTATATTTCCATCCATGGACGAAACTGCCAAGTGACACTGTACCGAGAAGTTGGTGGCGGCAACGGCGGCGAAAAAGGAGGAGGAGGAAGCTCTGATGACTATTTTGAGCCGTCAATGGGTAGATTTACGGATCATATAATAATTAATGTGTTGGAAAAAATGGATTTGGCATCTCTTTGCACCGCTGCTTGTGTCTCTCCAATCTTCAATTCTGCCGTTGCATATCGTCTTCCTTTTGTTTCGTCTTCCGATCTTTCGGTAAGTTGATTTTGCTTTTCTAATTAAATGCCCTAATTTTATTGTGTATGATTTACTAGTAGACTAGCTAAAACTACTGGAGGCATTTTCTGGGCTTCACTTTGCTAATGCGTATGTGGGCACTAGAAAGTGTACTGGTTCAAACATTCATGATAAGATAGTGTGATGAATCCT
>NW_025882024.1:0-2470 GCF_002878395.1 Capsicum annuum
GTCACGGCTAGGACCTGGTTTGGGTCGTGACAAACTTGGTATCAGAGCACAGTTCATGGTCCCAGGGTGTCTGTGAAATTGCATAGGATAGAGTCTTATTTATGGCTGTGTAGTGCACCACACTTATAAGAAGGAGGCTACAAGACGTTTAGGAATGTCTCTCTTTCTTCATGTTCTAGTTCGTGCAACAGAGTCAGAATGTTCCTCCATACTCTAATTCATGCTATGGTGACGTCCATACGAAAGTAAAATCATCCCAAATTATTTCCTTACGCGGATGTTCTCAGACCCATCACATTACTGGGGTGATTCAAGTGTAGAAGTTTAGAGTCTAAATGGTATTGTCCCTTCGGATTGCGTCATATAAGATCTTAAAATTGTGCAAGGACTTGAGAAGAGTCCGTTATTGCTTCAGAGTGTATGGGTTCTAGTGTGAACCTTGATCTTGATAAAATCGTGCTTTTTAGCCTTTTGTATTGGGTATATTCGACACTTTTCAGAAATTTATGTTGTAGATGTCATGCTTAAGGGAAAAGATGTGTAGTAGGAGTGTTGGAATTGTATTTCAACCCAAATAGTAGTATAAGTTAAAGTGTCAGTGTCATGACCTGTTGGTAGCTAGTAGCGTGTGTGGATTATATCATAATCTGTGGGGGAAATATTTGACTCAGATTTTTTTATCTATACAAAGTAAAATGTGTATTCTCAGATTATGGAATATTGTGTGACAAGTTTCTATCTCTTGAAAATATTTTATCATTGTGATGATAAAACTAAAAAGTCTAGTGAAGCCGTGTGGGGCTCTTTTGATTCACTAGCATAGTTGACTTGTCATTCATCCCATTTTCTTGTTCAAAATACAAAACTAAAGTCTAGTGAAGCCGTGTGAGGCCTGTTTTGATTCACTAGCAACTTGTTGTCCAACTTGTTGTTCTTTCGTTGGTTTAATATATGTATGGCTGAATCTGTTTGCATGAGATAGAGTTGGTAATGAAGTGATTCGTCCTTGTGTAGGTAGAGAAGGAGTTGTTGGTCAGGGTGATTTGTTGGTTACTTAAATGTGGAAATGGCTATATTAGTGAGTAAGTTATGATTATAGACTCATGGTTGTTTGAGGAATTTGAAGGTAGTCTAAATGTATGATTGAGTGTGTAAGTATGAGGTGAGAAATCCGTATAAGTAGAAAAGATTGTATGGGGTTATAATATAAGATTAAGGTTGATCATGTCTATTATGTGACCTTACCCCTTGACCTTCTTTTGTTGGTAGTTGTAAACTAGTACTACTTATGAGAAGGTATGTAGCAGATTTTGAAGTATTTGGGATAGAATTTTCCAATTTGATGGATTAGTATATTATGTTGCCCTCGTCATTGGTGGTAGATGATTGATACTAGACCATTGGATTGAATCTAATGTAGGATGTGGATGTAAGAATAGTGGCATGAGATTAATGGTGTATGGTTGTGGGAATAAATATTAGTAGGCTTGATGTGTTGAAATAGTACATGCTAATGAGTTATGATAAGGAAGATCGTAAGGTCAAGGTCGATTATTTTTGTTATGAAGTTCTAGTGTACTAATATTTCTTGATGTTTATTTCATGGTTTTCAAGTGAGAATCATGCGTAAGGTTGGGTTGTAAAATCATGTTTAGAACTAGACATTAAGTTTGAACAATTGAAGTTCATAAAGGTGAATGTGATGATTTCTTGATCAATGATGTTAGTTATATGAAAGTGATCTAATAGACTTGAACGGTGTATGATATGGCTTAAGTTTAAATTGATTCGTAATGAAGTATAATGTTGTAGGTATGGTGTAGAAGTATGCCAAGGTGATATGAGGTTGCGGCATATTTTTTTCTAAGACTATTACATAATTTGTGTGGCTAGTGGTACCATTGAATTGTTAAGTGGAGAAAGACTAGTTAGATGGTATATGGTGATCTCAATAGCCATGTTAAGTGTTAGAATCTAAGTTTGAGTTTTGAAGGTTGAACCGATATAAATAAGTGTGCAAGCATTATACTATGACTATTGGTGGCTATGGAAAGATAGAGTGTATCCCAGAAGGTAGTCATTCGGGTTAAGTCTACGATATGCATGTATTGTCATTTTTTTTTCTTTCAGACCCTAGAGTGCAGTAAGTGTAGTTTAGTTAGAATCTGGTAAGGATCTCCCAAACTCTAGATGATGACTTGAAGCTAAGGGGGAGATGATAGAACGAATAACCAAGTAAGGCTCTCAGATTCTAGTAGTGATGCAGTATGATTTAGAACATCAGAAAGTGAGGATGAATCTCAACCCATTCCTACCTCAATATTTTTTGTTATCCTGATGCTTACTCATGCCTTACGATTCATTTCCGTGATAATAGTTCATGATTTCGGTATATGATAGAGAGTCACGTACTCTTCCAGTTTCAAGATAATGAGTTCTAGTTCATTCAAGTAGTCAGAATCACATTCCT
>NW_025882025.1:0-1838 GCF_002878395.1 Capsicum annuum
GATAATTAAAAAGTAAACATTAAAGTGACTTTAATAATTTTGTAAATCTTATGAATTCATTATTTTTTTCTTAAATTTTGTGTCTAATCAAATGACAATAATTAAAATACTCTCTCCGTTCGTATTAGTTGACCCCTAGGAACTTGACACACCCATTAAGAAAATATATTTTTAGGGGTCCATTTTATCAAATTAGCCTTATTAGTTATATTTTGAAAATATAAATTTGAGTATATACAATTTTTTTAATCATTTATTGATAAGGGTAATATTGGAAGAACAGATTAAAATTCTCTTGACTTCATTAAAGGGATAACTAAATCAAAACAAATATTTTTACAAAGAAGGTCAACTAAAATGAAACAGTGGGAGTAGGAGGGAGGAATTATTATTTTACCACACAAATATCTATCCATGTGGCTATTGTTTTCATCATATGGACATTAAATGACATCACAAGATGATGTTTTAAGAATGAAAAATAATAAATTAATGGCTCTAGCTTTTAGAATTGGCATTTCTAGGATAGAATAGATGACTCAAATAAATAGGCAAAAGTGTCTTCATATTACACAATAATCTCCTCTCGCCAGTTCTCAATTCTGACATATCTATATGTAAGTTTCTCTACCTTCTCGTTCATTTATTTTTTCTGGACATTTATTTATTCCTTCAACATGCTATAATTTTCTATTTTTTTTAGTTAATATGCACTTTTTGATAGAATGGATAATTTTAATTTGAATTCAGCATGTGGTTTAGAAAAATTTATCTATATTGTGTATTTTGCTCTCTGGGAATGAAGTTCATGCGTTGGCCAAACGCCATGAATTTTTCGATCAGTTGACGTCCATCTTGGATGGTAACACGCATACAAAAATTAATATATTGAAGCATTTTCGATCTCTTTGACATCGATATTTTCATTGAATTTTGAAGCAAAAATGAAGATGAAGTTTAGAATTTTGGAGGAATAGATAAACGACGGCGATGAGGCGGCATGAGGAGGCTAAACTACTAGGAGTGTAGATTTGAAGGGGTAAGATATTAGGGTTTGGGGGTAGATATGTATATATGTTGAAAACAGATGGGCCTTTAATCATTACTAGCAAAATGTGAACTTTGGTCCTTATACTATTGAGTATTGACAAACCATTATCATATGTTCTTTTTAGTTGTCATACCAAATTTTGCGATCTGCTCAATTTTTCTTTAAAATATTTTGCATAATTATTTAAAAACTAATTTAATATATATGTCTTTAAATATCTACTTTGCAGTTTCATCTCTTCGGCGATAGTCATTTGAACGTCCGTGTCTATAGTTGACTGTGTGGTAAATACAACTTATTTAATTTCTTTATTAAATTATAAATACTCTTATTCATGATTTCTTTATAATATAAAACATGAAATACTTACTTTTCTCTGTTAATGGGTGTGTCTTATATTTTTTTAAAGTCACATGCCTCGCATAAATATAATTATCACTTGATATGAATGTGTAATGAACTTTTACTTTGTTTTTTCAAGCATTCATAAAAAATATTTGGACAACAAAAAAATGTCGTGTAGTAGAGATTCTAAAACTGATCAAACTTTTAAAAAAACAAATATCAACAAAAATGATAGAAAACATAAATTATATAGACTGATGACACTTGAGAAAAAAAGAGGCCCCTTTGGCACATTGACGAATAAGAACAGCAGAGTTGAAAAGACATGGATTGTCAGAAGGTTCAACTAACAATGATTTGGCTTCTGCATCGTTTTCCAGTTCTATTAATGTTTTTGCTGAACAAAGATATCTTTTTAAAAAAGAATAAACACTTCCATCAG
>NW_025882026.1:0-1116 GCF_002878395.1 Capsicum annuum
GTGTTGAGATTGCAGGGTAGATTGTGTTTCCCAAATGTTGATGATCTCAGACAGAGGATTATGGCTGAAGCACACGAGGTGCGATATTTTATTCATCCTGGGGCCACTAAGATGTATCGATACTTGCAGAAAATTTATTGGTGGAGTGGCATGAAGAAAGATATAGTAGCATTTGTAGCTAAGTGTGCAACATACCAACAGGTTAAGGTTGAACACCAAAGACCTGGTGGTATGATGCAAGAGTTTAGTATTCTCACCTGGAAGTGGGAAGAGATAAATATGGACTTTGTGATTGGTTTACCTCCTTCCTGACGTCGTCATGATTCCATTTGGGTTGTGGTTGATAGGTTGACTAAGTCTTCTCATTTCTTGCCTGTTTATACTTCAGATACTGCTGAGGATTACGCTAGATTGTATATCCGAGAGCTAGTCAGATTGCATGGAGTTCCCTTGTCTATCATTTCAGATAAGGGTACTCAGTTTACTTCGTACTTTTGGAAAGCTTTTCAGAAGGGTCTTGGTACCCAAGTGCTTTTGAGTTCTGCTTTTCATCCGCAGACCGATGGTCAGGTTGAGCAGACCATCTAGAACTTAGAGGATATGTTGAGAGCTTGTGCACTTGACTTTAAGGGAAGTTGGGATGATCACTTACCGTTGATAGAGTTTGCTTACAATAACAGTTTCCACTCTAGTATTGGCATGGCTCCTTTTGAAGCCTTATATAAGAGGAAGTGTAGATCACCCATAGGTTGGTTTGAGGTGGGTGAAGCGGATGTGAGTGGTCCTGATTCGGTATTTGAGGCTATGGAAAAAGTTAAGTTGATTAGGGAAAGGTTGAAAACTACATAGAGTCGTCAGAAGTCATATGCAGATGATAGAAGGACAGACCTTGAGTTTGAAGTTGGTGACCTAGTGTATCTAAAAACTTCACCCATAAGGGGGGTGAAGAGATTCGAAAAGAAGGGGAAGCTTAGTCCCCGTTATGTTGGTACTTACAAAATTCTTAGCCGTGTTGGTAAGGTAGCTTATGTGGTCGAGTTGTTCTCTGTTCATCCAATATTCCATGTCTCCATGCTTAGAAAGCATATCAGCGATGCTGTGGTAGTGGATTTCTCT
>NW_025882027.1:0-3441 GCF_002878395.1 Capsicum annuum
AAGTTCACCATTAATTCTGCAAATTTATTCAAGATTCCAAGTTCCTAGTTCAAGAACTTCAAGAACCTCCAAAGTTCACCATTAATTCTGCAAATTTATTCAAGGTTCCAAGTTCCTAATTTAAGAACTCCAAGAACCATCATTCAAAGGTACGATTAACATCTCAAAAACTAGTATTGATCTAAAGTTCATCATTTAAGATATGTGGTATTTTTCAACAAGAACTCTCTTTCTTTCTTGTGCCCAAAAGTAATTTTCTTTATAAAGGCATGATTTTTATTTGACTTTTATGAATTTGAAGCATGAACCCATATCTTATGATGATTATTATAAAATCTTGATGTTTATGATTTTTAAAGATAAATTTACTTGTGTGGAGATATAAAGCATGAATCTTGAATGATATTTATCATGATTTTAATATATGGATCATGAATCCCTATTGAAAATTGTGTTTTTTTTGAGAAAGAGTGTGTTATAAGTATGTTGATGTTGAATATTTGTGATATTTTGATTTGACCTTTTGGTCTTAATGGAGTTGTTTTGAACTCGAGTGTGAAAGAAATCCACAACGTGGTTGATTTTGATAGATGGGAAGCATGATGGCTCCCGATGTATATTTATATATTACTAAAATTGTTTTATTGTGGATTGTCTTTGAAATAATCTGAGCTAAGTCTGGGAGAAATCTTTTGTACCGAGTGGAAGGTATAAAGCGACCTTACTTCCCTAGAACTACGTTCCCCCGTAGGAGTGAGCCTAAGGATGATTTATCTAGTGATCACTAGTTTGTGTGGATTTGATATCGATAGTCCTACTCCGATGGCAAGGATAGGAAGACTCTCCCCAACGTGGGTTGTATGTTGGACTCCATGTAGCTTATCTGGTTTATGTCGGTTATAGGATCTCCCAGTGTGTGTGTGTCTTTCCTAGTATCTATGGTGAATGGTGAAGTGATTTGAAAGTGGAATAGTGAAAGTTACTCTTTCAAAAGATTTAAATGATATTTACATTATGAGAATTGATATTCTTGATGAATTGAAAGTGATTGACCATTTATATGACAACTCACATGTGTTATCATACTTATTTCATCCGCTCATGATTATGATGATTTTCTTTGAGCTATGTGATTCTTTCATACATCCTAAATATTTCTTATAAATATTTATGATGATGATGTTTATAAAACTACATATACCCCCATATACTCGGTTCCTTTCCATGGTATTGACCCACATCTGCGGATGTGGGCTGTATTTTCTCAGAATATAGGTTCAGGTGCTCAGTTCTAGGTTTGACAGTGATTCTTTGGGCATGCTGTTCTTCATCCTCTATCATGATGAGTCCTCATGTTCTGAGGGCGTGATGTCTGATGTTGGTTTTACTAAATTGTTTACATTTGATAACTGAGTATGAGTCAGTTGGGGCATGTCTCAATGGCACACTAATTTTATTGATTTTCTTAGAGGCTTGTCAGACTAGTATAGATGTTAGGAGTTGACTAATAAGTCGTATTTTATTATCTTTTTGAAATTATTTTATTCTTGGATGATGATTACTCTGTTGATATTTGAGGGTTATTTGTGGAAACCCTGTTGATTCGTGTTGAACTGAATGAAAATGGCTCAAAGGGTTAGCTTGGGGCTATTTTTAGCCTCAAGCACCGTGTGACGCTCCAGGACCCATTTTCGGGGCATTACAAACTTGGTATCAGAGCCTAAGGTTTTAAGGTATCCTAGGGAGTCTTACAAGCCGCGTTAAGTAGAGTCTTGATCATCGATGTGTAGCGCGCCACATCTATGAGCAAGAGGCTATAAGACGTTTTAAGAAAAAGTATGATTCTTTCTTTTTGAAGTCTATCATGCTTAAAGTGTCTCTCTCTGCTATTGATTCGTGCTCTCCTCCTTCAGAAATATGCCTCCACGTCGAGCGAGAAAAAATAATAATGGTCAGCAACCTCAACCCGCTGACCCATTAAATGAAAACGTATTGTCTGATGTTTTTCTGAATGATCTCCCAAGGATACCTCCTGATAGAGAGATAGATTTTGGGATTGATCTTCTTCTCGATACTCAGCCTATTTCTATTTTTCCTTACCGTATGGCCCCTGCAGAACTTAAGGAGTTGAAAGAGCAACTCAAAGATCTACTAGATAAGGGTTTCATAAGGCCCAGTGTTTCTTCTTAGGGTGCTCCTGTGTTGTTTGTGAGAAAGAAAGATGGCTCTTTGCATATGTGCATTGATTACTGCCAAATGAATAAAGTCACCATAAAAAATAAGTACCCCCTTCTGAGAATAGATGATTTGTTTGACCAATTGCAAGGTGCAAGTTATTTCTCAAAGATAGACCTTCGTTCCGGCTATCATCAACTCAAAGTTAGGGAGTGTGACATCCCGAAAACCACTTTCCAAACTTGTTATGGGCATTTTGAGTTTCTTGTTACGTTTTTTAAGTTAACTAATGCCCCAACAACTTTCATGGACCTCACGAATCGAGTGTTCAAACCATATCTGGATATGTTTTTTATAGTGTTCATCAATGATATACTAGTGTACTCCCGTAGCGAGGATGAACATTCTGATCATCTCCGAACTGTCTTGCAAACCCTTAGAGATCACAAGTTGTTGGCCAAGTTTAGTAAGTGTGAGTTTTGGCTAAGGTCAGTTGCTTTTCTGGGTCATATCATTTCTTCTTAGGGTATTAGAGTTGATCCCCAAAAGACCAAAGCTGTTAGAAATTGGCCTAAACCTATTTGTCTGACTGATATCCGAAGTTTCTTGGGTTTAGCTGGCTATTACCACCGTTTTGTTGAGGGTTCTCCTCTATAGTGTCTCTTATGACTCAGTTGACCCAAAAGAAAGTGAAGTTTTTGTGGTCCGAATCTTGTGAGAAGAGTTTTTAGGAGTTGAAGACTCGACTTACTTCAGCCTCTGTTTTGAATTTACCTGATGGTGTTGATAGTTTTATGGTGTACTGTGATGCTTTGAGAGTTTGGTAATGTTGCGTATTAATACAGAAGGGTAAGGTGGTAGCTTATGCTTCTAGATAGTTGAAACCCCATGAGAAAAATTACCCCACCCATGACCTTGAGTTGGATGCTGTTGTGTTTGCTTTGAAAATCTGCAGACACTATTTGTATGGTGTCCATGTTGATGTTTTCACTAATCATTAGAGTTTGTAGTATGTGTTTACCCCTAGAGAATTGAATCTTAGGAAGAGACGACGGTTAGAATTGTAAAGGACTATGATATGAGTGTACTGTACCATCCGGGCAAGGCCAATATTGTGGCAGATGCCATAAGTAGAGTGTCCATGGGTAGTGTTTCGTATGTGGTAGAAGGTAAGAAAGAGTTGTCTTGTGATGTACATCATTTGGCTAGATTGGGGGTTAGGTTGTTTAACTCTGTTGAAGGTAGTATAGGGGTTCAGAGTAGTTC
>NW_025882028.1:0-2933 GCF_002878395.1 Capsicum annuum
AATAGTATCTCTACTATCATGATCAAAAATAGTTTTTTAAGAAAAAAAGTATGATTATATATATATATATATATATATATATATATATATATATGGATCATGGGTCACAGTCGTTATTTATTTTTTAACTAGCTAGGATTTTTACTAGGATCATATACTTAGTAAACTGTAATTATTCCATGTCATGTCTAATAGTATCTCTACTATCATGATCAAAAATAGTTTTTTTTTAAAAAAAGTATGATTTACCAATATATATATATATGATTCATGGGTCACAGTCGTTTTTTATTTTTCGACTAGGTAGGATTTTCCCAAAAATGTATGATTCATGGGTCATTTTTGTCAATAGCTTTTTGATCTCCCTATATATATTTGTTACATGGTGGAGCAGTTGTATTTTTGTCCTTTGGCAATTTCTATAGTGGAATTGGTTGATTGAAAGTATTTTCCACAGTCTAAATAAGTATTCTAATTTGATCATCAAGGAACGCTTGAATTTTCTATGCCCCCCGCCCCCCGCCCCCCCTCCCCAAGAAAAAGAAAAAACTATCCCAGTATTAGTTCCAAATCTTGCTTATATTTTTCAAAATAGAAACTTATTCCATCGATTACTGTCATTTTTATTATAATTTGTTTAAGGACGGTCTTTTATTTGTGCCTCTAAATCTATTTTGGTTTCAATCTCACATACTTTTCATTTGATATTAATATGCTTGATCAAACTACGATCTAATTATTGAGATGAGGCCCCCCTCCCCGTCCCCCCCCACCCAAAAAAAAAAAAACTATCCCAGTATTAGTCCTAAATCTTGCTTATATTTTTCAAAATAGAAGCTTATTCCATCGACTACTGTCATTTCTATTATAGTTTGTTGAGTTATTATTTAATAACTCAAATGATAACTCAACTTTGGATTTTTATTTCAGAAAGTCACTCAACTTTGATCTTTACTTCAAAAGTCACTCAACTTTCACATTTTTACTCAGAATGTCACTCAAACTAAATCATTTTTTTAAATAACATTTGCTTATGTGGAATTATTATTTAAATGCAAAATTCAAAAAAAAAAAAAATTATCTCTTAATGACTCTTTTATCCTTATTTTCATAAATTAATTTTCCTTTCTCATTTTTCTTCTCCTTCTCACATATTGTAATTGATTCAACATTAAATATGCCTAATAAAATATTAAAAGATCAAATTAAATTTAACAATAATTGAAGGATAAAAAATTATTAACATAAACTATATTAATACGATGAGATATAACTAAGTGATACGTAATTTAACTCATTTATTACAAAAAGTCACGTGTACGTAGTTTTTACATACATATAGTGAATCCCTATAACATAGGTATATTACTCATAATATTTAGTTATGGATATAAAATCCCTAATTCATATATCATACATATACATATGGTACAATATTTTTTTTTTCATACATATAGTACAAACATTTATAAAAGGCAGAATACATCGGCAGATCCCTTAAGTACGCACCATCTTTCACTTAGGCACCTCAAGTGAACAGTTTACATTTTAAACACCTAAAATAATCTTAAAGTGTGTCACTTTGGCACTTTTTTGCCTAATTAAAAAAAAACCCAGGCGCGTGTATTTCATACTATACACGTGAATTTTGCACGTCAATTAAAACGTGCCATGTATCAGTACCTTTTCACGTCATCCACATCCACTAATAGCAAGCCATTTGTCATATTTATCCAATAATTTTAAAAAAATAATTTTTTTTAAAAATTACCCACTCCCTCTAATCCACCCACCCCGCCATTCATCTTCTTCAAACAACCCCACACCGCCCCACCCCCAATCATCTTCTTCCCCCTTTTTCTTCGGCAAACATCCCCCCACCCCCACCCCCAATCATCTTCTTCCCCTTTTCTGCAAACAGTCCCCCTGCCCCCACCTTCCCACCCACCCACCTAAATGTTCTTCAAACGCTGCCCCTCTCCCAACCCCCAATCATTTTCTCCAAAAGCCTGACCCTACCCCCTTCTCCATTTTTCAAAAAATTGCCATTGCGTTTTATCTGATTTCAATTTTTCTTCATTGATTTTGCTAATTTTTTAGTTTTTTTCTTTCTCATAGATTTATCTCTATTTTTCATATTTTCTTCATCTATTTTGCTTTAATTTTCAATTTTTTTAATTGATTTTGCTTGGTTGTCAATTTTTATTCACGAATTGAGAGTAGTGTATTTTCTCATATTTTTTTCATGAAAAGAAACTATGGACAAAAAAACATCCATCACCTTCTCATTGTCTATTTCATGAAAATGAGAAGAGTGATCACGAGGAATAATCCAAATCTCTAAAGCAAAAGTTGCAGCAAAAGGGAACCAGTGATATGAAATGGACGAATTTAGCTTCATTTTAAAATTTTCCTTCATCGATTTTATTTGATTTTAAATTTTTCTTCATCAATTTTACCTTTAATAATTAAAAAAAGGTGCTTATTATCTAATCTTTACAAACCCCTAAATGTGTATATAAATTTCTATCAATAATTTTTATCATTAAATAAATTTAAGATCGATAAAAATGATGGATAAAAATGTGAAAGAAGTATAAATTAAGGGGGAGGGGGTGAGTTAATCTACTGTTATTGACAAGACGAACCCCTAAATGTGTATCTAATTTTTAAATCTCTCCTAATAATTTTTACCATTAAATAACTTTAAGATTGACAAAAATGATGGATAAAAATGAGGAAGAAGGGTATAAATTAATGGAGATAAGTTAATATATTGTTGGTGGGCCAACTTGGGCGTCACATCAGCTAAAAAAGGGATTTCACGCATCTTAATGGAGGTGTAATACACGCATGTTGCCAACTCAGCAAAAGGTGCCAAAGTGACACACTTTAAGGCTAGTTTAGGTGTTTAAAAGGAAAACAGTTCACTT
>NW_025882029.1:0-1331 GCF_002878395.1 Capsicum annuum
AAGTGTGAAGGATCTTTGAAAAATGATTAGAATTTTTTTACACTTTATTAAAAATTTCCGCAATAGATAAAATTTACTTTAATTTAAATCAAATATTACACGTGCGAGGCACGTACAGTTGAACTAATAAAAATAAAATATGTAAAAATATTTAACATATAGAGAAGCAAAAATATACTTATTCTATATATTAAAAAAAGAAAAAAAATTAGAGTTCAAAAGACTTCTTTTCATGAGAGATAAAAAAACAAATTCAGCCACACAATGAGACTAGGGCTAAGTTGCCAAATACCCTTTTGAAAAATTTTATTCTTCATTTAGACACAAGTCTTGAAAAATTATCCAAATACCCACTAAATATGATGTCATCATTTTTTATTTCCAAGTTAACAAATCTAGCACATAAGTTTCTAATAATACACTTTAGCCCTCCTCCTTCATCCATAATTATATTAAAAATATCTTTTCAAAAATAATTTAAAATTTTTTTAAAAGCTTAAAATAAAAGCTCTCGTTTCCCTCCAAAATTTTCCGTTTCAAGCACTATTTCGGTGATTTTTTTCAGCGATCAACTCAAAATCAGTTCACAAACATCATAATATTATTCATTGCATCCATTGTTACCCCATTTTTTTGTTATCTTGTTAAACACACTTTTCACCATTGTTATAAAGCTTCCAAATCACTCAAATTATGCAAAACCTTTTTAAAATGTACATTACCGTAGCTCAGGTGACTCCAACTTTGTTTCTCTATTCCATAAATCTGATGATCGTTGATAAGAAATAATTTTTTTACTTTCACTATTTTGTAAGAATAATCATATAACACTAGTAGAATCGAGGATCAACTTTAGTGTACTTCTAAGACGTCTATTGCAGAGGTTGTTCTTATTTCTGGTGATTTTATGGGAGAATAGGAGGAGACTCTGAAACGTTTGAATTGAAAACTTTTACTAAAGTGACATTGTCCATTGTGGTTTATCTCTTTTACATAAAAGAATGAGTACCCATCGCCACTACGACGTTCTTCTCCTTCGCAATGACCTCGATCGCTTGTTCTATGGGCTGGGTCAGGACCACATTTATCTTGAATGTGAACTATGCCAGATCAATCATTTTATACTGGCAATTCTAGATAGGCTCGGTATGAAAGCAAGCGACTACATTACCCTCCTACCATCTCCCTAATTTAGTAGTTTTAGCTTTTATTTTTGTTCATTGCAGAAGAAACTTTCTTAGTTAGGATTTTTGTTAGAAGAAAGCTTCTTCTTGTAGTCCTTTTTGCTGGTTTGGTATTGATAAAATGTATGTATTTTCAATGAACAATAT
>NW_025882030.1:0-2810 GCF_002878395.1 Capsicum annuum
AGTGCTTATCCATCTCATTAACCCTCATCTGACAGTGTTGATGTCTCAACCTATGTTGGCTACATAGTTCTGGAACGCAAGGATGACTTCTAAGAATCACACCCTCATCTGATAGTGTGTGTTTCCATCCTTGGGTTTACTTGATGCTAATTTCTACACTCATCTGAATAGACACTGAACATGGATTAATGAATTGAACTGGACTGATTTACTGAGTTCCATTGACAGATAGAATAGTACTGAGATTACTATTTTACTGAGTTTTCCTGAGTCACATGACGGACTGAGTTCTACGGATCATGGCTTATCTGAGGAAATCATGAAAATATGACACGGACTCTAAGCACACAGCTATATCTTTTGGGTACTAGTACCCCCAGGACTCGATGGAAGGGAACTAACAAGGCATGACACTCTTGAATACATGACTAACATCAACCATCCATAATACAATAATTGAAGATATTTCATGGGAATTTGGTTATCATATCTTGGTACATGAATATAATAGCATTTATACATAGCATAATTTAATAAGGCTAACTCATGAGCAATCCAACAAACCAATTTCAATATATAAGAATAGCATGGAAGTCATCTTGGATCACAATTAAGCTATAATGCATAATTTCTGTCCTCCTAGGCATATTATCGAACACATTTCTTGCTCCCTTCCGGTATAGGCCTAATCATCAAATTGACAAATTATAAATAATTCAATTTATGGATTTCACATACTTGCTAATGTTGTTTCATGAACATGGTTACAACGAAACCACAACATAAATATCATTATTCATCATTTAAAATAGGGTTCTAGAGCTTTATGGATGAAAGAAATCCATAAATCAACACAACACATACCTTAGTTCTTGATTTAGCAAAGATTGACGGAGAGACTTTCTTGAAATTAAATCCCCAACTGAAACCCTAGCTTGTTCTTGAGAGAAAATTGAGAGAAACTAGTATATTTTAGGTTCCAAATAGCCGAATCTCATGTTAAAGGGCTCAAATTGGGGTGGGAAATTGACCCTTTTAACCCTAGATGCATCTTTTAATTTCAGTGAAATTTTCCCGAATTGGGGCATGACACAGCACTATCATGCCGTGTTACTGGAATTTGATAAATAGGAAATTGAGGGATGGCGCGACGCGGAGCCATCTCGTTGCTACTTTATTTGTGACCTGGAAGTTTGGCGCGACCCTCTACTATCGCAGACCCTACTGGAATTTGACAATTTTCATTTTCTCCTGTGGCGCGGTGCACCACTAACTAATATGGCGCTGTTTTACGATGGAAACTTGTAATTGTCATAACTTCTTACCCGGTTATCGGATTTAGGCAAATTTTATATTGATGAAAAGCTTATTGAATTTTCCACACGACAAAAAGTAAAATTCTTAAAAATTCCTCATGGAATAAATATCATTCAATAAGAATCAAACACTTGACATTCTTGGGACAAAATATTTAGTTAGGAAACTTCGAGGTAAAGCCTAACTAAAGTCTTCTTAATAAACATCTTAATCTTTCACTCCTCTATATGCTGAGCATGAGACATAAGCCTAGCTAAAGTCATGTCACTATTCAATATTGTAGACCTACACTCGTTGACCACACTATCATTCATCCCAGAAACAAACTTACTTACCTTGGCCCTACTGTCTGCAACCACATGAGGGGAATATCTGGCTAATTGATTAAACTTAAGAGAATACTCTTTCACCATCATGTTTCCCTAACTGAGATTGATGAATACAAACACCTTAGCCTCTCTCAGCTGTAGGGGAAAGAACCTCTTTAAGAATATGGTGACAAACTCCTCCCACTCAATAGGCCTTGCATCATCTGGCCTTTCTAACTTCCACTGCTTTTATAAAGTCTGAGCAACATCCTACAACTGATATGCAACTAGATTAGCACTCTCACTATAAGTGACCCCCATGATGTTAGTTTCCTTCTGAATGAGGAGTTGATGGGACATGTTCCTAGCTAACTCCAACTAATAAATTACTTAATGAGATAATTAATATATGATTATGTCCTTGAGAGATGAGGATTCACTACTAACTCTAACTGCATAAACTGGAATGCTACTGACGCTTTGAAGCTTATGCTTCTGAACCTATGATAAAGACACCATGGCAAAAATACGTCAGTACTTTAAATGTGTTGGTACGCATGGAAGGTAGGCTGAATGCATTGGATTCTTATGCATGAACAATGCTAGCTAACTGACTAATATAAATGTGAGAATACATGTAAGACTACATAGTAACTATATTTGAGATTTTGATAACATGAATTTACTGATAACTAACATGACTGGTGACTAATATAACTGATGACATGAGTGACTGTATCTAACAGTCCTGAATCTGATGGAACTAGCTGAGTTTCGTACTGTATCTGAGTTGACTATATCTGACAGTCCTTAATTCTGTAGAACTATCTGAGTTCTATTACTGAGACTAAATGACTGTATCTGACAGTCCTGATTCTATAACTAAAACTGTGGGAAGTAGTTATCTAACTGACATACCCCTAATATGCTATTATGTCTGAGTTGGGGTTCAATCTGTAACCCTAATTAGAAGGGTGTCAATACTATGCCACTTGTAAGGAAAAGCTATGAGTGACCCTCATCTGAAAGTGTCCCCAAAAGAGAATGGTGGGGCCCTTATCTGACAGTGCTTATCCATCTCATTAACCCTCATCTGACAGTGTTGATGTCTCAACCTATGTTGGCTACATAGTTCTGGAACGCAAGGATGACTTCTAAGAATCACACCCTCATCTGATAGTGTGT
>NW_025882031.1:0-1521 GCF_002878395.1 Capsicum annuum
CTGAGAGAAATCAAAATGAGAGAGTCTTACTGGTGAAAACCCTCATGGGCACCATAAGGCGATGGGGAGTTGAGAAAAATAAAAATAAGAGAGTATTATTGATGAAAACCCTTATGCGCACCGTAAGGCGATGGTGAGTTCGAGAGAAAAGTGAAAAGGAAAGATATTTGTTGGCGAAAGTCTTTCAAGATGTCATCAATTGAATGAGATATATGAGTCCAATGGATTTAAAGAAGCGGCTCAGCGGAAAAGGCACAAACTCAACAACAAATGAAAAGTTTGGATAGGAAGATCAGGCAACTTAATCCAAAATGCATGTCATAGTCATTGGAGTTGGTTGTCATATTCAGATAAGTTTTCTTCTTTGTAAAAAAGAGGGACATTGCACTTTTTCTTTCATTTATACATTCATATTTTTGTCCTTTTATGCCTTTTATCAAAAGAAAAGTCACCATCATTTCTTTACACTCTTTGAGTTTATTCTGTGTCAAAACAAGAAAGAAAGAATTTCAAAACTTGCTACCAGTCTTTCCAATTGTATGAGGAAAAGCCAAGGACCAGCACACGAGAGAAACATGATCATAATTCAAAACAAGGCAAAGGTAGTATATTAACTAACAGGTTGCTAGATTCAGTCAAAGGCATTTCCCCGATTTGGTCAGGGTCAATGATGCGACAAGATAGGGGAAAGTGCCAGAAATCTGAAATAAAATGAAGGAAATGGACATTGGAGCAGGTGACAGGAAAGCCAAGTGCTGCAAACTATCACTAAGTTTTTAACTGACAAATTTTCTTTGTCGAAACAGGAGCAAATTCGCTTCACTTAATTCAACGGCCATTGGAAAGTCACTTCCATGGGATTTTACATTCTGTTCAGCACCCTCCTGAAAAATAAAATTTTACTTTTGTTCAGGACCCTCCTAAAAAATAGGATGTTACTTTCTGTTTAGGACCCTCCTAAAAAATGAGACTTTACTTTCTGTTCAGGACCCTCCTGAAAAATGGGACTTTACTTTCTATTCAGGACCCTCCTGAAAAATGGGATTTTACTTTCTATCCAGGACCCTCTTGAAAAATAAGACTTTACTGTCTGTTCAGGACCCTCCTGAAAAATAGGACTTTACTTTCTGTTCAGGACCCTCCTGAAAAATGGGACTTTACTTTCTGTTCAGGACTCTCTTGAAAAATAAGATTTAACTTTTGTTCAGGACCTTCCTAAAAAATAGAATTTTACTTTTGTTCAGGACTCTCCTGAAAAATGAGATTTTACTTTTGTTCAGGACCCTCCTGAAAAATGGAATTTTACTTTTGTTCAAGACCCTCTTGGAAAATGGAAATTTACTTTCGGTTCAGGACCCTCCTGATAAATGGGATTTTACTTTTGTTCAGGGCCCTCCTGGAAAATGGGATTTTACTTTTATTCAGGACCCTCCTGAAAAATGATAATTTACTTTTAGTTCAGAACCCTCCTGAAAAATGAGATTTTACTTTTAGTTCAGGACCCTCCTGAAAAATGAGATT
>NW_025882032.1:0-1399 GCF_002878395.1 Capsicum annuum
AATATATACACATAATGTTATGTATATGTCGGCTATGTTATGTGTATTAATAAGGAGAGAGAGTAAAGTAATTAAAAAAGTGGGAGAGAGTGTAATTACTTTCAGAAGGGTTGATATTTGTGTTATTTATACTTAATTTATATCTTCTTCTTCTTTTTTATCCTTCATTTTTGTCAATCCTAAGCTTATTTAATGGTAAAAATTATTGAAAAATTTAATTCGTGAAGATTATATAATAAGCACCACTGTTATCTTCTTCTTCTCCCTCCACCAACTCCACCTTCCAGCATCACCACCATTACCATCCACCAAACTACCACCAATAATTTTAGAATTACAAAAACACATAAGAAAAAAATTATCACATACTAATTTTGAAAAACTTTAGAAAAATATGAAAGAATACAATGGAAATACTCTTTTGAAGAATTATATCATTTCCGTTGTAATATCACCTAAATAATACACTTTCAAACTCTTCTCTTCCTTAAAATCTAAATTCTGAATGATTGTTGCACAAAATTTTACAACAACAACAAAACCAGAATTAGTGATAACCAATTCGCCACAGAACCACCATTAATATCATTATTCACCTCCAAAATTTTGCACCATTGAATTCAATAACACCTTAAACTTACCTCCACCCAATTTTAATATTCATCGCCAAAAATATGATGTTGTCGCCGATTTCACCATGTTTTACTTAGACCCAATATCGAATTCAATAAGAAAACTATATAATTTAAAATTAAAAAATAAATCTACAAAAAAAAGAAAGAATCAAAATTTAATTAAATTCAAAAGGAAAAAAAGGTGGGTAGCGTGAGATTATTTCTGTGAAAAAAGGAAAAACGAAGAAGAAGATCAAAAAGGGAAAAGGGGAGAAAGATCGGGGGTGTTGTGATTTTTTTTGGGGGGGGGGGGGGGCGGGGGGGGGGATTTGGGGAAATGATTCGGGGGGGGGGGGTGCTGGGGTGTTTGGAGAAGATGATTGGGGGTTGGGGGATGTTTGGAAAAGATGATTCTCAGGGGGTGGGGTGGTTGGGATAATTTTTTTATTTAAATTAATTATTAAAAAATTATCTGGATAAAAAATAATAAATGTCCTATTATTATTGATCACTTTACATATCATATTGGTCACTTTACACGTCATAGCGCATGTAATATACACATGTCATATATTTTTACGCATTGTGCAAAAAGGTGTTAAAATGACACACCCGTATGCTAGTTGAGGTGCCTAAAATGAACATCGTCTACTTGAGATACCAAAGTAAAAGATCATGTCAAATTAAGTGATATGTCGATGTGTTTGGCCAAAATAATTTCCTAGCTATATATTAATCTTGGGTTTGCAGCCTATCTCAAATATAACATATACATATATTAAAGG
>NW_025882033.1:0-1007 GCF_002878395.1 Capsicum annuum
CTTACCATATATTTAGAGTTTTATTTATTATATATTTAGGAGTTTTACTTCTTGTATATTTAGGAGATCAAAACTTTCCATATGTTAATATAACTAATATTTAATATTGTAATAATTTGAGAAAAATAGTAAAAAGACGATTTTGTTTAAAATAAATTTTTTTAATGAAGGACAAAAACTTTAAATCACTTTTCTAAGGATCTTCACACTTTTAATATATTATAGATTATAGATATAGATATAGATTATAGATATAGATTATAGATTAAGATATAAATATAAATAATAGATTATAAATATAGATTATAGATATAGATCAAAGAGGTTAAAGATGAAAGAACCTGACTTTTCATTCACTAGGAATTGTTAAACCTTTTATTGACCAATAGCAATTGCTCGTAAGGAAATAAAATCTATCCATCTATCTATTATTTATGGGTGAAAATCACTTTTCCCCATTAACTTTACTTTAAAAATCAAATTTCGCCCTCAACTTCAAATAATAAGCATTCCCCCTCCTTTTTCTTATTTTTCTTTTTAAATACCTATTGTACCCTTACATTATTAATCTTTATTTTTATTTACCTCTTTAAAAGTGTTATATATTTTTTTAATATATCTAGTAAATTTCTTTAAATGAAAAAAATATTATTTTCCAGGCGAAATATAAATGAGAAATATACAACAACAACAAACCCAGTGTATTCCCACCAAGTGGGAAGTGAGAAATATATATTAAATATATAAATTAATGACGTTCTAGATGAAATAAATGACCAAGGAAATTAATTTATTAATAATAACTAAAACTGTAATATCTATTTATAACAGTGAAAATAATAAATAAAAATAAGTTTATAAACATACTCCAATGCATGTAATATAATGATATTAATAAAAATGAAGATATTTTCTATAATAAACTAATTCTAAAGTTTATTTATATTTTAAATATATACTCCCTCTGTTCAATTTTACTTGTCACTATTAAGCTTTTTAAGGTCAAC
>NW_025882034.1:0-1187 GCF_002878395.1 Capsicum annuum
TAAGAGTAAAATTTCTATATATTGGGGTGGTAAGGTTTTATATGAAGTCAGTTATGTAAGAATAGTCGACGACATGTAGTCATGTAAATGTTCCATTATTTCTCAAATATGAGCAGTTTTAATGCTTGTTAAGGGATAAAATGGGTATATTCCTGAAGGTTTAGTGGTTATCAATGGACGATACCCAACGTCTTTTTTAGCCAATGGGATTGTAACGTACAATGAGACTTGTATTTGGACTGATGATTTTGTGTCTTTATTTTTCGTATTGTTAAAATTTTTGACATTAAAATTATCCGAAAATATCGTATCATTAATAGGTCCAACCTAAGTCTGTGTTGCACCTTAACTTCTAGGAATCGTTAGTAATATTATCAGGAAAATGTGCCACATAATATAAGACGGAGGGAGTATTTCTCATAATTTCACCTTAATTTTATCACTAATTAACCATAGCTGAGTAATGTAAGGTGCCGTTTGGTTTGCGGTTTGGATGTAAATAATCCCAGAATAAAATAATAATCTCGGGAGAAAAAATCATTTCACTGGTTTGGTTGTCAATATCTGGGATAACTTATCTCGGGACTAATAATTAGTCCCGGAATAAGTTATCAATAGATGTGGTGGGATTATTATCCCATGTTAAGTTATCCTTGGGATAAAATTAGGATAAGACACAATTGCCCTCCAAATTCTTTTTAGATTATATATATATATATATGTGTGTGTGTGTGTGTGTGTGTGTATTACTTTATTTTTGTTAATAAAATATAATGTATTTTTATAAAATTATGGACAAGTTAGTAAAGTATGTTGACATTCCCTTTCTAACTTAATACATACTTAATTATTAAATATATATATATATATATATATATATGTACTACTTTATTCTTTTAATAAAATATAAGGTATTTTTATAAAATTATGGACAAGTTACTAGGGGGTTTGGGCCACAGGTAACAAAAGAGTTTTAAAATGAGGTGTAGGTGACACAAGTCTTAATAATTGAGTAGAGGTGACAATTACTTAATTATGGTTTCAGAAAGTTTTGAAAATTTTAGAATAACCCACAAGTTTTTAAATTTACACTTTGATCCAAATGTTAGTTAATATATAACGGGGAACGAAGGGAAAAAAGACATTTTTTTCTCTCTCCTCATCCGTTGTTATTTTCTCTCTCTTCG
>NW_025882035.1:0-1139 GCF_002878395.1 Capsicum annuum
GCCATATGACCAGGAGGTCACGGGTTCAAGCTTTGGAAACAGCCTCTGGCAGTAATGCAAGGTAAGGCTGCGTACGATACACCCTTATGGTAGGACCCTTTTCCGGACACCGCGCGTAGCGGTAGCTTTAGTGCACCGGGCAGCCTTTTTATTTTAATAAAGCTTTAATTCTAGTCTTATTCATTTTGATTAGTGTGAATACAATAAAAATTTAAAGAAACAACTTCGATAAAATGAGAAGACGATGAAGCTTATATAGAGCTACAAAAGCTACGTCGTTATTTTTCTTTTTTTTTTTTAAAAAAGATACTTTCTCCGTTATAAAAAGAATGATCTACTTTGACTTGACACGAAATTAAGAAAATAAAGAAAACTTTTAAATCTTATGACCTTAAATTAAAATTGTGTCAAATGTATAAAAATGTTCTTTAATCTTGTAGTCTTAAATATGTCATGTGAAAAGTTGAAATTATATTGTCAAAAAAGGAAAGGATTATTTTATTTGAAACGGACTAAAAAAGAAAAATAAATCGTTCTTTTTGAAATGGATGGAGCCACTATTTAATTTTTACAAACGGTTCAATATAATTATTTTGTTGGACTCTAATATAAATATCGAACATCAAATAAAACATAAATAAAAATGGAAGAGTGGCTCATTTTTGTGGACATCAAATTAAAAATAAAATAAAATAGAAGAGTAAGCCATTTGACAACATTTTGCAACGTAGCTGGCCTAAAACACGTTAGTGGGCCATTTCTGACAATGGTAAATCGCTCAATGCTGAGCGATTTATCCGATTTGGTTAATTTAAAAAAGGAGTGGCCTTTTTGTTATTTTGAATTAAAAAAGTGACTGTTTAGACTCCGGACTCTAGAAAACAGTATAGTTTGCAAAAATGAAATTACGATTCATATTGTGATTATTTTTCAAAAACTTTCATTATTTGTATAGAGATTCAAATTTCGGTGTCGAGTGGGACTTTTTAAAGGTCATTAACGAAAAGGCATTGAGTTAACGTGTGAGAGAAATGATTTTCTAGCTTTTACAATATTTTATTATTAGATTTTTATATTTTTAGACATAAAAAGTTTGAAAAGGACATATTCTTTTATTCAAATTATGGGTGTCAAACGGG
>NW_025882036.1:0-5797 GCF_002878395.1 Capsicum annuum
TGTAGAAGATATATACAAAAATATACAAAACCATTCAATGTATATGTACTACTACTAATAAAATATACAACAATATAGATACATTACAATATATGTAGATATAGTTATATATAAATTTATAAAACATATACACATGTATATGTTAAATATACACGTCTATAGAAGATATATACACAAATATATGCACCATTCAATGGTTATATACTACTATTAATAAAATATACTACAATATATATACATTACAATATATATAGATATAGTTTTATACCAATTTATAAAATATATACGCATGTATACGTTAAATATACGCGTCTATAGATGATAAATACACAAATATACTCACCATTCAATGTTTATATACTACTATTAACAAAATATACTACAATATATATACATTACAATATATATTAATATAGTTATATACTTATTTATAAAACATATACACATGTATACGTTAAATATACTTGTCTACAGAAGATATATACACAAATATACACACCATTCAATGTTTATATACTACTACTAATAAAATATACTACAATATATATACATTACAATATATATTGATATTGTTATATACTAATTTATAAAACATATACACATGTATTCGTTAAACATACACGTCTATAGAAGATATATACACAAATATACGCACCATTCAATGTTTATATACTACTACTAATAAAATATACTACAATATATATATACATTACAATATATATAGATATAGTTATATACTAATTTATCAAACATATACACATGTATATGTTAAATATACACTTCTGAAGAAGATATATACACGAATATACAAAACATATTCCACTTAATATAATAAATTAATAATATTTGGTAGTAAATTATTAATATATTAGAAAGTTTTTAATTTCAAGTAAAAAACATGAAATTCATTTAAAATTCTAAATCGTTAAATGAAAAAAATATAAAAAGGACTAAGGAGTGAATGAATTTGGGGAATTTTTTTGATTGCAAAATGATCCAAAATTTATAATTTACATTAATGAAAAATCTACAAATTACGCATCATTGTTTCCAACTCATTCATATTAATATTAACGGGAACTTGCATAGGATAGTCGAAGTCAACGGGGGTAAAACCATGCATTGGACTTGATTCTGCTGAGTTCTCCCGTGAAGACATAATTTCTTCAAGTTTCTGTAACACCCCGGAAATGGGTCCCGAGGCTTCACACGGTGCTTAAGGCTACAAGAAGCCCCAAGCTAACCCTTTGAGCCATTTCCATACCATTCAACACTTATTAGCAAGATTACCATAATTTGACCTCAAGATATTCTCTTACTAGCATAATTCATAATGAAAGAAATGCGGAAAGTAACAAAATACGACGTCACACGATAACATTCAACCATCTAGTCTAGTCTGACAAGACTCTAAGAAATCAACAAAACCAGAGAGCCATTGGGACATGCCCCAACTGACTCATACTCAAAACAAAATACTCTACTTAATGAAACAAACATCTGAATACCACGTCCTCGGATCATGAAGACTCACCACGACAGAAGATGTTGAACACCGTGCCAGGGAAATCATTGTCGAGCTTGGGACTGAGCATCTAAACCTACATTCTGAGACAATGTAGCCCATATCTGAAGATGTGGGTCAGTACCATGAAAATGGACCGAGCATATGGGGGTGTATGTAATTTAAAGATCAATATCATAAACATTTATAGAAGTCATGCATGAGGAAATGAAAGACTCACATAGCTCGAATGAAATCACCATAATCATAAGAGAGTGAAATATATTATAAAACATGTGAGTCATCATATAAATTCAATTTTTCAAAAATGATAGCTTTCACAACTCAACCTTCAAATCATTTCACCTTTCTTCACAAATATAAGGATACAGACACACACTGGGAGATCTTATAACCGACATAAACCATGTGAGCCACATGGATCCAACGTCTAACCCACATTGGGGAGAGCCACCCCATCCTTGCCATCGGAGTTGAACTATCAGTATCTAATCTAAACACTAGTGATGACTATATAAATTAGCCTCAGGCTCACATCCTATTGGGGTACATAGTTCTAGGAAAGTACCAAAACAGCTATACCTCCTGCTAGGTGCTAAAGACTACTCCCGGACTTAGCTCAGAAATTTAAATCACCCTCAGACTCACATTAAAGAAAATACACAGTAAATAATTCAACATTTTTCATTGGGAGCCAACATGCTACCCTTGTTATCATACATCAATAAAACGTGCGGATTTCCTTTATCATTTGGTTTCAAAAAAATCAATTCCTTTATGACCAAAAATGTCAAATCTTCTTCATTATTCAATTCATTCAAATATCAAGGTATTTATAACACATAACTTCACAAAAATGATAATCTCAAATAGAGTTCCAAAAGCCCATATATCAATATAACCATATAACCTTTCAAAGTTTCAAGCTTTATGTCTTAAGCATAAAAATAAACACTTAAAAATCTAAAAATTGAGCTCTTTTATACAACCATATCAACATTTACATGAAAACATCGTAAATCATAAATTCATATAATAAAATTCATGGTATACTTTATCAAAACATGTATCTTTGTGAAGAAAATAACTTTGGGCACAAGAGCGAAAGAGTGTTCTTGTTGAAAAAACAACCCCACATACCTCAAATATGAACTTTAGAATGAATTTTCGAACAACGAAGGGATTCTCATAAACTTTTAGGTTCCCTACGTAGCCCTTGCGATGAGGATTCCATATATATAAAAATCTTGAAAAAGTGACGGATGAATCACGAACTACCTTGACTTCTCTATGGAAAACCCTTACCTTGTTCTTGGTATTTTTGGATGAAAGTCTTGATATGTTGGAGTTGAAGGAATTAAATCCCGTGTTATGGAATTTAACATTACATTTAAACCTTCACTGACTTGGATAGGTCAGGTAAATACTGGCCATAAGTGATCTAGCGGGTGACGCCTGGCCTAAAGAAGTTGGATCCATCAGGTGGCGCTTAGTTGATCGCCCGCTATAAGGCAGGCGCCATGAGCTTTATTGCCCCAGTTCAAAAATGTTAAGGCCCGTGATCTAGCGGGTGGCTCCTGCAGATTGCCCGCTGCCACTTTTTTGCATACCTAAATATGGTCTTAGGCTTATCTAAAAATTTTGAAACTCACCTGGAATATCTACGACCTTGCCCTATCATAACACAACAAAAATCTCAGAAAACAAACATCAGGTAGGTCACAAAATAATTCATCAAAGATTTAAGGCTCAAAATAAAACTATGTGTGGAATAAAGCATAAGCACTTAGCCAAATTTATTGATGTTAAGCTAATTTAACTCATTTAGAAGGCTTTAATGATGCGGAAAATTTTTAGGGTCTTACAGTTTCTACTCATTGATCGGCTCCGGTTCCATTCCTTGGTTTCTTCTTTCCGCTCTAATCTCATCTCAGAGGTAAACTAGAACATTCATTGCATTGCTTTCCAACTAGTGTCGGTTGTCTCCAAGTTGTTGTCATCCCTAACTAAAGGCGCTCTTTGATGTAATGGTTGACATTAGAACATTCAAGATATCTCTTGCTAATCTTGGAAGCACAGGATACTGTGTTTCATTACTCCTCCATCAATCCAACGTGTTGATCCATCATCTGCGATCCTTCGGTGCCGATCGAAGATAATATTTTAGCTTTTCCCGATAAGTTGATGTGTAAGTTCTCTAATCAACACTGTTCAAATAATTTAAATCATGAAAGGAATTAGGAAAACCACTATGTGCTGGCCTTTTAGAAGATGATGGCTCCTCGGGAGGATGCGGAGCTACAGTTGGAGTGATATTTGTAGGTATGGCTAAATCAAATAGTGATTATATAATTTTTCTATATATTCATTCGCATTACCCTTCGCCATCCACAAATCAGGTTGTACTTGTTCAGAATCATGATTAGTATTTATTTCTAAGCTAGTATAAGTAAGAGTACTAAAGTGGAACATATTGTTATATTTCATGTAGGGATTTAGCATAGCACCAATCAAGTAAATAGGGGGAATCGAAAAAAAATATTTTTTAAATTTCATTAACATGAAACCAACAACTTCTTTATAACCATCTTTATTTTTATATTCTTTGAGTAAACCAGAAATATCGGCTATATATGCTAAAATATTACAAACAGTAGGATATAAGCACCAGAAAATTCAACCATAGCTACATAAAATTTTCCTAAAAACTTGAAAGATCCTTAATTACAACCCAATTAGAATCGTGTAGCATCCAATCAGAATTAGCAAATGAACCACAATGTTGGTTAAAAGCTAGTGTAATAGGAATTCTATATTTATAACAAGTTTTTAAAAAATCATATGTAGAATTCCATCTAATATCAATTTCCTCAGGAATCAATATTGGTGTAAGTCCATTTTCTTGACATTTAACTTTAAATTCTCTAATTCTCGATCTATGATTATTTCCTTGAATAAAACCAACAGCAAGACGAATTTTTTCAATATAAAGCTCAAAAAACTCAAGACCATCTTTCACAATTAAATTATATATATGACATGCACACTTAATATAAAAAATTTAAGGCAACGACGGAGATAGCATAGATTTTAATTTTTTATAGCAGTCTTGTTGTTAAAAACATTATCAAAAGCAATACATACAATTTTATTTTTGATACCATAATATCCGACATTTTTAACAATAGAATCAGCAATAAATTGTCCAGTATGTTTACGAACTTCATCATATAAAAAAGCAAGAATACGTTTTTGCATCACAAAATTACTATCAATCCAGTGACAAGTAACGATTAAATAATCATTTTTGTTTACAGCATGACCAAGATCACAAGTTAGGGAAAATGTACATTGAATATTTTTTAAGAATGTTGATAAATAAAAACAATATTGTGAATGAAGTCTTAAAATATCAGACCGACAAGTACTTCTAGGAATACCGTTAATCATAGGATTATAAATTGCTTGTATATAATGAATAAAGGCATCAGAAGAAGGAAAACTAAAAGGTAAATAACCCACAGCTATCATTTTAGCTATTTCTTCCCGGTCCCTCAATTTATTATACTTCTTCGCTACGTGATCGGTTGCTGGGTCCTTTTTAGTTTGCGTTGGCCCACCAACATCCCCACCACCTTATGTAATATTTAACTCTTTTTTGTGAGCTTCACCTATATGTCTCATTAACATACCCATACCCCCTT
Organism: Capsicum annuum; assembly: GCF_002878395.1. NCBI lineage: Eukaryota > Viridiplantae > Streptophyta > Magnoliopsida > Solanales > Solanaceae > Capsicum > Capsicum annuum. The sequence continues at coordinate 5,230 of NW_025882036.1, forward strand.
ACTTGGCTCCACTTCTATGCTTATATATTTGTTGAAAAATATTGCATTGCACCTCAATATCTGATATACGTTCAAAAAATTGTTATGAAAAATTAGTTGTTTTACGAGGTCTTAGGGCACGGGAAGGACAGGGAGGGAGATTAACTGATTCAGATGTAACGTTAGCATTTCCTACTGCAGGTGCTCAGTAATATTTTTATTATCTTCGTCTAAATTAATTGCATCTACTTCATTTTCTTCTTCTCTACTGTAATTTTCCTGAGCTTCTATATATTCCATATTGTGAGCACCTACACCTATTTCTTCCTCAAAAGGTGTACCAAGCGGTTCCAGAGGCGAAGGGACATGAGTATATCTACTACTTGAGCTACCTCTACCACTACTAATTCGCTTTTTACTACCACTACAACTTTCGGGGTAGCGAGGTTTCTTAATTTATCCATAATACAAATTAAATTAAACTAAAAAAATTAAAAATACACAAATATAATAAATTAAATATTAACCAATTAATAAAATAAATAAAAATTAAACGTAAGAGATGGAACGACACTACCAAATGTTGAAA
>NW_025882037.1:0-1672 GCF_002878395.1 Capsicum annuum
CCCATGAGAAAAATCACCCCACCCATGACCTTGAGTTGGCTGCTATTATGTTTGCTTTAAAAATCTAGAGACACTATTTATATGGTGTCCATGTTGATGTTTTCACTGATCATAAGAGTCTGCAGTATGTGTTTACCCAGAGAGAATTGAATCTTAGGCAGAGACGATGGTTAGAATTGTTAAAAGACTATGATATGAGAGTGTCGTACCATCCAGGCAAGGCCAATGTTGTGGCGGATGCCCTAAGTAGAGTGTGCATGGGTAGTGTTTTGCACGTGGTAGAAGGTAAGAAAGAGTTGGCTCGTGATGTATATCGTTTGGCTAGATTGGGAGTTAGGTTGTTTGACTCTACTGAAGGTAGTATAGGGGTTCAGAGTAGTTCTGAATCCTCCTTGGTTTCGGAAGTAAAGGAAAAGTAATACTTAGATGCTAGTTTGGTCAGACTGAAGGAGTCAGTCAAGGACCAAAAAGTAGAGGTTTTCTCCCAAGAGGGAGATGGTGTGTTGAGATTGCAGGGTAGATTGTGTGTCCCGAATGTTAATGATCTGAGATAGAGGATTATGGCTGAAGTACACGGGGTGCGATATTCTATTCATCCTGGTGCCACCAAGATGTACTGAGAAAGATATACCAGTATTCGTAGCTAAGTGTGCAACATGCCAACAGGTTAAGTTTGAACACCAAAAACCTGGTGGTATGATGCAAGAGTTTAGTATTCCCAAATGGAAGAGGGAAGAGATAAATATGGACTTCGTGATTGGTTTACCTCCTTCCCGATGCCATCATGATTCCATTTGGGTTGTGGTTGATAGGTTGACTAAGTCTGCTCATTTCTTGCCTGTTCATACTTCATATACTGCTGAGGATTATGCTAGATTGTATATTCAAGAGCTAGTCAGACTGCATGGAGTTCCCTTGTCTATCATTTCGGATAGGGGTACTCAGTTCACTTTGCAATTTTGGAAAGCTTTTTAGAAGGGTCTTGGTACCCAAGTGCTTTTGAGTTCTGCTTTTCATCTACAGACCGATGGTCAGGCATGAGCGGACCATCCAGACCTTAGAGGATATGTTGAGAACTTATGCACTTAACTTTAAGGGAAGTTGGGATGATTGCTTACCGTTGATTGAGTTTGCTTACAATAACAGTTTCCACTCTAGTATTAGCATGGCTCCATTTGAAGCCTTATATGGGAGGAGGTGTAGATCACCCATAGGTTGGTTCGAGGTGGGTGAAGTGGCTGTGAGTGGTCTTGATTTGGTATTTGAGGCTATGGAAAAAGTTAAGTTGGTTACGGAAAGGTTGAAAACTACACAAAGTCGTCAGAAGTCATATGCGGATGTTAGAAGGAGAGACCTTGAGTTTGAAGTTGGTGACTAAGTGTATCTGAAAATTTCACCCATGCGGGGGGTGAAGAGATTTGGAAAGAAGGGGAAGCTTAGTCCCCGTTATGTTGGTCCATACAAAATTCTTAGCCGTGTTGGTAAGGTAGCTTATGAGGTCGAGTTGCCTTCCGAGTTGTCCTCTGTTCATCCAATATTCCATGTCTCCATGCTTAGAAAGTATATTAGCGATGTTGTGGTAGTGGATTCCTCTGTGAGTGCTGACATTCAAGAAAATCTTTCTTTTGATGAGATTCCTGTTGAGATTCTTGATTTCAGTGTCCAAAGACTA
>NW_025882038.1:0-1921 GCF_002878395.1 Capsicum annuum
CAAATACTAGAAAATATTTTTTCGAAAAATATTTTTCATCCACCAACCAAACATAAGAAAATAAGTAAAAAATCAACTTGTTTTCCAAGAAAATATTTTCCATGGAAAACATTTTCCTCATACCAAACACACCCCAAGTATTATTTCATTTTGATTCTTTTGGACGCTCACATACTCTATACATCTCTAATATATTAAATGTGTGAAAACCTTTAAAAAGTGATTTGAACTTTTTACCCTTCATTAAAATAATCTACAATAGACAAAATCATCTTTTTATTTTTTTAATTATTATTTAATTATATTTATTTTTAAAGTAGAGAGTCATAAAATATATGATAAGTTTTACAAATAAAGAAGTCCAAAAATATATGGTAAGAATTATTAAGAAAAAATAGTATTTATGGAGTTCTAAAATATTACTACTATATATAAGCGTGAGTGGCAGCTGATGGTCGACATGTGTGCTTGCTCCGTGATTTTACTATCACCCCTAATTAATTATTATATGATATTTATGTATTATAAAAATAATAATATTTAATAAAAAATATTATAAATATTTATAAAATAAAATAGACATTTATGACATGGTTGTTTGTGCTGCTTCAACTACAATTTTACTATATAACCCACAATTAATTATTATGAGTCATCCAAGTATTTAAAAATTAATAATATTTATTCTAAAAGGTTAAATAAACATAAAATGATAAATTAACTATTAATGTTTAAAATTAATTTGACATCTTATATGAGGCCCACTTAAAATATTTTCACAAGTATTTTTATAGCATTTTTTCTTTATCACTTCTAATTAGTTATTATAAGTCATTCAAGAGTCAAGACGTGCCAATTTTGTTACTTCAATCGTAATATTTGGTTGACTCTCAAAATTATATCAGCATCACTTAAATTGAAATAAAAAAAATATTATAAACCACAATAATTAAAAATTTATATTACTTTTAAAATATAAATTAACTATCAATACAATTACAATTACAAACAGCTTAAAAATAGTAAAGTACAGCGGCGATAAAGTATTATAGATTACAATAGCTAACAACTTGAAAAATTTAAAAACATATTAAAAATATAATTAATTATTTTATTTTATTTGTATCGCATAAACTGAGATAAAAAATAACATATATTGGACCCATGCTGGCACAGGCCTTCCACATCTAGTACTATAACAAGAGGAGAGAAAATTAGAAAAGTCGTACACTTTTTTAGGCAACAAAGGGGATACAGAAGCATACTTTTTTTTATGTTATTAAAAGTTTATCTCTTACAAGTCTTTTTAATTTGGTAAAAAAGTTTCCATAATTTAATTATTTTCTTAATAATTAGGGGTTTGAAATCAATTAAAATAAAGTATTATTTTTTTTCTTATTTGAACTATGTAATTTAGGTATTTCAAATCAATATATTAATTTTTTTTTCTTATTTAGAACTCTCTTATATATAGCGACAGAAAATTACCAGCATCACCAACTAAAATAATGTATTAATTTTTCTTTATTCGAGTTATGTAATTTAGGACTTCAAACTAATTAATATTGTATATTAATTTTTTATTATTTAAGATTCTCTTATACATAGAGATAAAAAAATACCAACATCACAAAATTCATAGGTATGCTTCTAGTTCCGGACACTATTTTTTCTTCAATGAATTCTGCACTTTTTTTTCAAGAAATTTGTTTTTCCTTCAAAATTCAATTGCATAACATGAAGATTTAAATATTCATTTTTCCTTCGCCATTGATGTTGATACTTCTGTCTTATTATTTTTCTTTCACTATCGATATTGGTTCTTCTTCTATTTTATTATAATTATTTTTGTTATTATTAATTTATTATAAGTAGTTGTGTTATATTATTATGCTCATATATAATGTAGCTTTATTATTTA
>NW_025882039.1:0-2688 GCF_002878395.1 Capsicum annuum
AAGAGCTCGTCTCAATTTGTCCTTTAAAACCTTCTTATTGATAGAAGGACTTGATGTAGCTGCTGCGACTTTTCCTTTGTCAGGAGTTGCTTTAGACGCTGGAGTTTTTGGAGTCCAGCCCTTAATCTTAATCTCTTTAGAGAAATATTGAATCCTGTGTTGTTCTGCCTTTGAGAAGTTCCAGGATATAATGTAAGAAATCCGTTTTTTAATAAGAAATTTGCACATTTGAATGTGCTCTGGTAGAGTGGAGCATCCTTCTTTGACTAGGAAGTCTGGAAGTCTGTTGAGAAACTGCTGAGGAAGAACTTCCTTAGTTCCACCATAACAAGTCCACCATTCGTAGAACCATCTTGGGATAATGGCATCTACCATGACAGGACAGTATTTAACGAACCAAGTATGTCCTGGTCGGACAAATAAGAAATTAAACCAGGCTGACTTATAGTCATACCAATTGTAAGTTTGGGGCCTGTGAGGCATAGATAGAGCAATAGGGGTGTGTAGATGATCTACAAACCAATTAAAAGGGGTTAATACCCTCTTGATTGTGAACTTAGAATAACTGATATAATCTGGATTGCGCTCATCCATAGAGTGTTCTACTTCAATGGAATCAGTATCCACTAATATGGCCTCATAATATCGCCTGGTTTTGAGTGGATCTTCTGAGTCTACGAAGTTGTTATTAGTATAAACTGGTTTTACCAGCTGATTGAGGGGATATCCTTCATATGCCTTGTCCAGAGCGATGATCGGCATGACATTTGTAGTGATGAATTTAAATTCTTCTTTTGAAGGAGGTGGTGGTGATGTTTTGGCTATTGCCGGGTTGACTGCTTGGGCGAAGGTCTCTGGGGCCTTCATTGCATAGCTTTGCTTAGTTTGAACCGAAGACGAAGTGGTAGATGATCCCTTTTCTAAGGGTTGGTTGGTTTTGAGGTCTACCAATTTGGTTGGTAGTGGAGGAGAAAGTTTAGGGAATTGTATTTCTGTCAGTGCAGAATACCTATTTTGCGACTGTACTTCCGTCTTGAGTGTTGGTCGTTGAGGGACCGTTGGCCTCAATGGATTTGAGGTTGCTGCTGTAGTATCAAATGGTCTTGCCATTCTAGATTGTTCCTGTTTGGGGCTTGCCCCTAGGGTTGTGGGTCTCATGGCCCTGCAGAAATTCTCTTGTTAGAAAATCGGGGAGGGAGTTATTTTCTCCTTTGATAAACTCAATTTGAAAATCAAAGCTAGATAGGAGAGCTTGCCATCTAGCAAATATTTGTTTAGAAACCAGATTTTTAACATCTTTTTGTAAAATTTCTTTAGCTGATTTGCAATCAACTCGAAGAAGAAATTCCTTATTAATAAGGTCATCTTGAAATTTAGTGATACATAGCACTATAGACAAAATCTCTTTTTTGACCGTGCTGTAGTTCTTCTGGGCAGTATTCCATATTCCCGAGGTGAAACGAACTAATTGTTCTGGGGATGTGGTATCTATCCTCTGCTTCAGGATACCGCCATATCCAATATCTGAAGCATCAGTTTCTACAATCATGAAGGCATTTGGATTTGGGATGCCTAGGCAGGGAAGATCTTTAACTAAAGACTTAATTTTAACGATTGCCTTGGTTTGCTCTGGACTCCATGGAACAGGGTTTTTCCTAAGGCGTTTATAAAGAGGTTCACAGACCTGTCTAATGTTGGGGATAAAATCAGCAACGTAATTTAGGCTACCTAGGAACCTTTGGAGTTGCGTTTTATCGGTAATCTCATCTGGGAATTTGGTAGAGAATTCTATGGCTCTACAAATAGGCTTTTGACTTCCTTGATGCAAATCATGACCCAAAAAGCGGATGGAGGTTTGAAAAAGTTTCATTTTTTTAGCACTTACAACCAAGCCGTTTAGTTTTACAATCTTAAAGAAAGTGTTGAGATGTTTGAAATGAGAATCAATGTTCTCAGAAAAGATAAGAACATCGTCAATGTAAACAATTGACATATAAGAATAATCATTAAAAATGCTATTCATAATATTTTGAAATTTGGAAGGAGCATTTTTAAGTCCAAAAGGTAAGACATTCCACTCGTAGTGTCCGAAAGGGACATTGAAGGCTGTCTTGTATTTATCTTTTTCAGCAATCTGAATTTGCCAGAAACCTGACTTCATATCAAATTTGCTGTAAAGATTAGCCTTGTAGGTTCTTTTGAGAAGATCCCTTTTGTTAGGGATGGGATGCCTTATCCATTTTAGGACAGCATTCAAAGGCTTATAATTTATAACAAGCCGGGGAGTTCCTCTTTCTTTTTCAGCACTATTATTTACATAAAATGCTGAGCAACTCCAGGGAGAGTTAGAAGGCCTAATAATACCTTGGTCAAGAAGATGATTGATTTCTGTTTTACAGATTTCCATCATCTCATGATTCATTTGAATTGGTCTGGCTTTTGTAGGGATGTTTTGCTCATTGAAGCCAGGGATATAAGGGAGTTCTACGAGATGTTTTTTGCGTTCCCAAAAAGCATTCGGCAATTCGGAGCAAATTTCGTTCTCGAACCTTTTCTGAAGAATAGATATCTTATTAACCATCTCCGGGGTTTTTAAAGTTTGCTCAATACGCTTGAGCTGAACATCACTTTGTAAATAGTGAAGATGGGAAGAGAGACGATTAATTCTAAAAATGGTTTCGTCTTTTA
>NW_025882040.1:0-1632 GCF_002878395.1 Capsicum annuum
TAAACTATAAATATACAATCTAAATTAATATTAACAATTTAAGTCAAATTGCAAATAATTAACTTTAATAGAAAACTGAAGTAATAATTTAAAGAATTCCTCACTGATTTGGGAGCATTCTAAATTTATGCCTAGAACCCGGACCCGTTAATAGGACTTTAAAAATCTAAAAGAAGTAGGTAACAAAAATTTATGCCCTTAAGTAGATTCGATCCAACGACCTCTCGCAGTATTATACCTGCAAATGCCACTGAGTGGTGCTTTCCTTTATTTTTAAGTGGGTTCATTTTATTTACATATATATTTTTACAGGGAATTAACCTAGGTAAATCAAAAAAAAATTGATGAAGCGGGTTCAACTGAATCCGCTTGAATCAATGTGGGTCCGCCCCTGCTTACTCCAACCAAGAAATGCATTTCTCCTCATGATTGATAAGGTTTACGAAGAACTTGTGATATAACAAAGTACAAGGAAGAAGTTAGAGCGGAGAAAAATATGTTTTGTGCATCTTTATATTCGATCACATAAAATCAATAAGAGGCAAATTTAGAGGCCTGGGTGGGGTTTACGGGAATCCAGTAATTTACGTTCGGATCTAGTATTTATATAGAGAAATCTAGTAAATATATAAAAATTATAATTGAGAATCTATAAATAAAATGTATTGTTGGTCTAGTGGAGTATAGAGAGTAAAATTTTTATTGACGAACCTCTTGATTGTGGGTTTAAATCTGCCAAGTTACTATTTGTTTTTAATTTTATCTAAATGAGGAATCCACAAATCAATCCAAATATTTGATTACATAATCATTATATGATTCATATTTATATGATATATGATTCATATTATATGGTCCATAAAAAAAAGCATGAGTTAAAAGGCTTAAAATGATATGATGAATTTTTAACTATTATAATTTTGTTTAATGTAAAAGAATGATATGATTTGAGTTGTTGATGTAACATAAATGGAGTGAGTGTAATACCCCGGGAAATTTTTTGTTGAAATTTTGTGCGTAAACGTGTTAGGTTCTATTTTCTAGAATGAATTATAAATTTTTCGTGCGGAATATCTTAGAATATGACCCACCATTGCGTAGAGTATCGAATAAGATTTCCAACGATATATGGATCATCCAAAACGGACACCCGAGAGACGAGTTATGAACATTCCGATCGAACCGTGAATAGTAGTGAACAGTAAAACGTGCAGGAAAAAGTACTGAGGCCTGACGTATTTTTGCTCCAACTTTAAACAATCATAACTCCTTGTACATAATGATCTGGGTGATCTAATATATATCAACGGAAAGCTCTACGAGTCCGCTTTCTAATGAAATTAGTTTCATCCAATTTGTCTATCGGAGCAAAAAGTTATGGTCGATCTACTTCAGCCTATCAAAAGCGAATTTTTGGGTCAACTTCAAACAATCATAACTTCTCGTACACAATGATATGGGTGAGATACTATATATCAACGAAAAGATATGAGAGTCCTCTTTCTAATGAAATTAGTTTCATCCAATTTGGATATCGAAGTAAAACGTTATGGTTGATCTACTTCAAACTATCAAAACAGTCCACCAAAGGACAAATTCGAGAATTATTTGATTTTTAGAGGCATTTTGGTC
>NW_025882041.1:0-3894 GCF_002878395.1 Capsicum annuum
GAGCGGTGCGCGGGGCACCTATAGACTGGGTCATAATTGCTCGATCAAGATATGAAACTATGTATGACTCATGCTAACATATAAGCTCAAAATGAGAGGATCTATCAATTCATAACATAAAGATAAAGGGCTCATAACATACCCGGGTTAATTTCAGGGGATCTTTCCTGATCAAGGCGAGCCTGAAGTGCATACAATATATTATAAACTAAAGGATAACTACGCTGACTTCGGGGACCTGGCTTAGGACAGTCTCAAACTTTGTGATCGGTCTTTCCACATCCAAAAAACACATAACTACCGGCTCTACATACACCCTTATGATTCTTACCACATTCTTCACACAACGGGTAGGTACGAACACCACAAGTACTACTCTGGGCTTTGGAGCTTGGCGCTCCCTCAAATATGACACCCCCAAACGCAGGTGCGAGTACACTAGCTGAAGATGGAGTTGGGACTAAGAATCTCCGACCATACTGAGAACTACTACCACCTTGAGACCCTGCCTGTGAGAAACCATGACTACCTATCTTGGCTCTCTAACTCACACACTTTCTCTCCTTCATCTTATCTGCCTCAATTTATTGCGCATGCATTATTAGCCTAGAAAAATCCATATCTCTATTGATCATGGCAGCTTTACACTCTTTCAACACATCACTTGATACCCCAGTCAAAAACTTACTTATACTCACTCTAGGGTCAGCTATCAAGTCGGGAGCATACATAGATAATTGGTTGAACTTAAGACAATACTCTTTCACGGTCATAGAACCTTGCCTTAGGTTTATGAACTTTTATACCTTAGCTTCTCTCATTTCTAGCAGGAAAAACCTATCTAGAAAGGTACTCTGAAACTCTAGCCAAGTCACGGGATCTGCATTTTCCCCTCTACTCTTCTCCCATATCACCACCCAATCATGAGCAATATCTTTTAGCCTATAAGATGCTAACTCAACACTCTTCTCCTCTGACACATGCATAATTTGGGTGATATTCTTCACCTCCTTAAGAAATAACTACAGATCCTCACCTACTACTGACCCAAAGAATTTGGGCGGGTTTATTTTCATAAAGCTTCTAATCCTGGCTGTGGAAGAATTCCCATCTTGTTGAGGTGGGACTGCAGCCTAACGGTTGCCATGAACATTAGTCACCGCCTGGGCTAGCGCCTGGAAAGCTGCCCAAAACTCTGCATGTAACACACTCTCATTTTCAGGATCTACTAGCTAAGGGGGATGATCATCAACCCTATGGACAAAGTCTCTGTGATGAGGCATACTCTATAAATGAAAGAATGAAGTGGATTAGACTGAGGATCAACTTGAGCTCATGCTCACTCGCACGAAATGATCATTGAAAGAAGAGGAACTTCTCCTAAGAACATCATGTAGCCTCTTGTACATAAATGTGGTGCACTACACACCCATGCATAAGACCCTACTAGATGCGGCTTTTCAGACTCCCTAGGATACTCTTGAACCTTAGGATCTGATACCAAGTTTGTAATGCCCCGAGATCTCATCCCGAGACATTACACGGTGCTTATGACCCTGAAGGACCACAAGCTAATCCTTTACTAATATCTATACCTGTACACTATACAATGTCTAAAATAAATGTGGAAACTATCCATAAGGTTCAACACATCCATGAATACTCATAACACAGAAAATTAAATACTAATACATACGTCTGAAAAACCTCTAAACTGTCTGAACTGTGGAGTTGATGGGATAGGTCCCCAACTAACTCCGTTAACTAAAAATAAACAAAATCTGAAATAATAATAGTAAACTGAGATTTGTCCTCGAAAGAAGAGGACTCACTGCTACTGCTGCTGACGGGGACTGAACTGCTGAGGATAATCTGGATCCTGTGCCTCTAAACCTATGATGTCAAAGAAAACACCATAGCGTAAATGCGTCAGTACAAAAATGTATCGAGTATGTAGACGGGGTAGGCTAATGCAAGGGTTCATACATGTGCAATATCTAAACTGAACAATCATAAAAATGTCGCATGAGAACACATACATGAATGCACAGAACATTAACACAATTATCGTAGCTCTAGAAACTGAAACTTAGATACCACTTTACTACAGACTGAACTCACTACTGACACTGAGATACTGAATCACTGACTCATCTGATACTGATAACTGAGGATCTGGATATTCTTACATCAGTGACTGAATTCTTGGACTTACTGCTTTCGATTGACAGGACTAGAGATCAACCTTTCTAATAGATAATTTCGGAAGCTTTATCAATGATAAGAAATATGATTATATCTGAATCTGACAATAAGAATACCCAATAGAAATCTGATACTGTGATCAAGCCTGTCTGATGGCATATTTCTGAATATGATATCAAATAACTGTATGTGAGAACAAGTTTATCTGATGGAATGGCCCATAAATCAATAGAACTATCTGAGTTCCTCGTAATGATAGATGACTGTATCTGACAGTCCTGATTTCTGAATACTAATTCTGAAATTGAGTTTGAATCTGAAATTAAAACTGTGGGTGGTAGTCACTTAACCGACATGCCCCAACCTACCACAGGTGGGGTCCAACCTGTGCCCCAGTTAGACGGGTGTCATTACCGCGCCACTGCTAAAGATAACTCTATGTGACCCTCATCTAGTAGGTCCTCAAGCGAGAACGGTGGAGCCCTTATTTAGTAGGTCAAGCCACCTCATCTATCCTCATCTAGCAGGTATGATGTCTCTCATCCAACCTCAACTAACAGGTGTGATGTCTCAACCTATGCTGGCTATGTAGTTCTGGAGCACAAGGATCTTCTAAGAATAACACCCTCTACTAGTAGATGAGTTCCCATCCTTGAGCTCACTCAGTGCTAGTTTCTACTCCTAACTGGAAGACTCAGAACTGAATTCTCAACTGAACACTAGCTGAACTGAATCTAACACTGATCATATTACTCAAAAGGTCTGACTGAGTTACGCTGAGATCACTAGGTTCCGTATCTAACGAAAAAAATATTGAATCATGGTATCTGACTGATGATACAGAACTTGAATAAATTACTCGAATCGCTTCTGAGATTAGAATTGAATCACTTGAAAACTATTAGAACTAAGCTGATTGCAGGTCTGAGGCTAGATTACTAGCGATACAGAGATTACAGAGATAAATGAGATTACTGAGCTTTATTAAGCTTCGCACTTGTCTAAGGATACAGAGTTCTATAGTTCACTGAGTTTTGAGAATCATGGCTCAATTAGAATTATCGAGAAACTGACATGGGCTCTCGACAATAGCTCTATTTTTGGGTATAAATACCCCCAGGACTCGAAAACATAAATGTAAGCATAATCATTATTCATCACAAATCATTCATGCATCATCACGGTTATCCATTCATTCATCATTACAAGCATTCATTCATGTATTATAAGCATTCATTCATCATTACAATCATTTATGTATTATCATAATTGTTGAAGCATCACTTCAAGTAGCTAGGAATCATAACATACTTTCCCTCTCAAGATCCTTAGGACATTGCATTAAGTATTTAGGAAACATAGACCTCTATTCATCATCACAACCACCAAAGGGTCACTTCAAACCTTTAAGGATCATCAACATCGGTTCACTATCATATACTAGCCTAGGGAAGACATGCTATTAGATTATACCCCATTCAATGAGATCTTACATCAAGTACTTCATACCTATATTGGTCTTGTCATGTATTTAGATATCACTTGATTTGGGGAAAACTTTATACTAACACGTCACTATTTTCTTGTTAACCACTTGACACGTATTAAAAGCTTAGCATATATCAAAGAGCACAAAATTGGGGAATCTTACAACCATCACATCTCGACTTGTTCACTAGGGTCTTTCAA